>NW_013667768.1:0-4372 GCF_000517525.1 Limulus polyphemus
GATATTTCTGTAAACCACCATAATGGACTAGAACAGCTGGTATTTCTGTAACCCCCCAAAATGGACTAGAACAGCTGGTATTTCTGTAAACCACCATAATGGACTAGAACAGCTGATATTTCTGTAAACCACCATAATGGACTAGAACAGCTGGTATTTCTGTAAACAACCATACTGGACTAGATCAGCTGGTATTTCTGTAAACCACCATAATGGACTAGATTAGCTGGTATTTCTGTAAACCACCATAATGGACTAGATCAGCCGGTATTTCTGTAAACCACCATAATGGACTAGAACAGCCGGTATTTCTGTAAACCACCATAATGGACTAGAACAGCTGGTATTTCTGTAAACCACCATAATGGACTAGAACAGTTGGTATTTGTGTAAACCACCATACTGGACTAGATCAGCTGGTATTTCTGTAAACCACCATACTGGACTAGAACAGCCGGTATTTCTGTAATCCACAATACTGGACTAGAACAGCTGGTTTGTGCTTTCCTTTGGTCGAAATGTGATGTAAACAAATGGATTGACAGGTTTCAAAACATCCTAAATAACCACTGAGACCCTAACTTTGTTCAGTTTGGTTTGTTTTTTGTTAGCACGTTGGCTGCCATGCGCCCCACCGGTAGGTCACAGACAATTATGTTTCAGAGCCAAATTTCTCTTGTGGCACATGAGTGACTGCTCCTTGGAACCTTTTGAATGTTTAATTTTTCATACTTAATTTATTACGTGACAGCCAACGTGTTAAGCTTACAGACCAAAAAATGGGCTATCTATTTTCTGCTCACCACGGGTATGGAAGGGGGGAAACTTTGTGCAGAATTAAGCTGCTAGGAATTTACAAAAGTTAACAGAAATAACATTTTACATATACAATGAGAAAACCTCACCAAATGTGTAAAATATACATGCATAAAAACAGTGGCGCTGATTGGTATTTCAAAAGATTGGTTTTATCGAGCTTGTATGTGGTAAAGTAACAAAACTATTGACGAGATTTCTCACACGGGTGTGTGGCAGATTCACACTGTCAAGCCCTATTCGCTCCCTGTGATACAAAAATGAAAAAGGTTTGAAAAAACACAAACACAGATACGCAAACATATACCTAATAATATATCATTAGAAGTCAGACCAGACTATACAGTAAATAGTTATCAGTGTGAAGTCAGCAGAAGTGAAAACCGTAGGTTTCTTCGGTCTCCCTACAACGCTGCATTTTTACGAATGCTACATAATATATATATATACAGAGTGCCCCACACGTAGGTATACAGTTGCATCATTCCGGGGTTACGGCAACACTCGGCTCCACTTCCAACAAGATGGAGCACCACCCATTTCGCTTATGTAGTCCCCGATTGTCTTGATGAAAATTTCCATCAGAGGTGGAGGGCCGCAGAGGCGCAATCGAGAAGCCTCCACGGTCACCCCTATGGACTTTTTTTCTTCTGGAGAGCACTCAACGACAATGTGTACAGTACAAAATCGTGGAAAAGTTGATGAAATGAAAAGGTACATCACAGACACACTTACAGAACTCGGTGGACAGACAGACCCCAGGATTGTGTGAACAGCGACGGGTTTCGATATGAACACCTAGGGATTAACTTTCCCATAATTCCATGTCATGTTAAAAAAGGGCGTTAAATAAATTATCAGTTATGTATGGTACACTTTAATTGTGAATTAATTAATTTGAATGCATTATCAGTTATGAATGGTACACTTTAATTGTGATTTAATTAATTTGAATGCATTATCAATTATGAATGGTACACTTTAATTGTAATTTAATTACTTTAAATACATCATCAATTATGAACCGTACACTTTAATTGTAATTTATTACTTTAAATACATTATCAATTATGAATGGTACATTTAATTGTAATTTAATTACTTTAAATACATTATCAATTATGAATGGTGCCCCTACTTTTGGGCCACCCTGTATATATATATCTTTTAATTCGACTACGAAAACAAACCTTGGAGTGGTGTGTCAAGAGTGACTGAAAATTCCTTTTGATGAAGTTGACTGCGACAGACGCTACAGCGAAGGTTTTTAAAACTATCGGTACAATAACGGAATTAACAAACACTATGTTAGTAGAAGTGACACAGCACGAGCTTTGTGTCAGCACAACCATTTATTAAGCCACAAGCACATGCTGAACTCGTACGTGCTCTATCTAAACCAAAACTGCAACAACGTAATTAAACTGAATGTTAAGAGTGAAGTATAAAGAGTTGATTAACTGTGAAAACCATAAAACGCCTTCTTAGTCATCAATTACAGTATGTCTAATGGTTTCTATTACTCACGGAAGGAGTTCATTTATTTCACACATTCCCAGCCTGGGGTACACACAGGGGTTTACACTTTACGTGGTGTTTTAATCTACAGTCAAACAAAATGGTTCACATAAATGTATGCCGAGTTCAATATATATCTATGTTATCAATATTATAAGATCCGTATTCAGTCCACACATAGATTTCATAATAAAATAATATAAAATCAATATAGTTTTATCAATTTTTAGGGGTACATGGGAACCTGTCAGAATGCCCAAGGCCAATGGGTACAGAGGAACAAAAAGTATGGGAACCTCCGATTTATTTTCTGATAGTGGAATGATCGCAATAAATATTTGACTTAAAGCAACACTCATTGATATAGTATAGGTTCGTCTGAAGGAAACAGTTCAATACTGAATATTTTAACAGCTTTGCTAGTTACGTACCACAATCTGATTTAACTCTTATTACACTAAAACTGCTACATGTATCACGTGATATAATTATGATCGACAAGTGTTAAAAGAAATTATTCCGAATCACGGAATAGATAAGAAGAGGAGGGGACGTAGTAATTAACGACATTATGTGTGGGGTCGGGTGGCTTCAGTTGGTTGGTAATACCTACGTTACACCCACGTGTCACCGAAGCTTTCCGGTGCATTTCTTGGGTATAATATATATATCCGCTAAGTCACAGAAAGGAAAAAAACGTGTTTTTTTGGTATTTCAAGGGATTACTTTTTTCTCCTATATAACACATAGACGAGAATATAAATTAACGCATGGCAGTAACGGGTCATTAACATGTACTTCTGAGTGAAGGTACATATATCAGTGTATAATAATATTTCAAACACACTAAATCTACTACATCCAGTACCGACGAGGCCTTTCGCTTGTACCAAGACTCTTCAGATTGGCTAAGAAATGACAGACGTAGTATTGGTTGAGATACTATATATTAGTAAATCGTTTGACAACTGTTACGGTGTTAACCGAGTTAAGTAGATAGTGTGTGATTTTTTCCATCTACTTTTATTAAGTCACAATACGTCAAATTTGGTGTGAGATTTTTTAACACTATATTATTTCACCTTTGTTTACTTTAACACCAAATACAATTAATTTCTTGAATTATCCCGTTCATTACTTAGAACGAGGAAGCTGTTCTATCTATTAATAACCTGACCACAGTGACTAAAGTATCAGTAATGGATAATGACGCAATGCTAGTACAAGATTGGTAAATACAGTTCAATGTTGTATACTAAAATCTTTGTTCATCTTGATTCTAAGGCAAGGTGACAGAAGAAAAACTCAAACTCAGTTGATACCACAGTGACGAAACATTTCTATGGCACCATATCAATCTTTGTAAAAATTTTATGATATATATAAAAACCGATTTCACCAGCTTCTTCACACGGTAATAACACATTCATGTGTGCACAGACTTGTATTTTGACCGGCTCAAATGAGTCACTTAACGATGTGCTTTTCTTGGTTTGATTGTGCGTCAAAAGTTGTATGGAAATACACACTCACTGATTTTTTAACTATATGTGATCATTTGTCTAACCTTACTTAGTGGTACATTATATATGTCATTCACTTTCCAAATAAATACCTAATGCAGGCCTTGACAAATATTTTCAGATCTATGAGCCAGGTGTGCCTAACCTAACTTCACTACTGTTTGTACTGGGAAATAATGGCTATGTATATTTACTTTCAAAGCAACGAATGTATGTTAAAAATCACATGATATCAACAACCACTTCATAGTATTGTCTGAACTAACTGCCTTTGATCCCGTACGAGTTTAAACACGCGCACTGATTGGATGAATTGAGAGAAAGAAGAAAACAAAATGGTGCGAAATTAGTAACGAGTTGGATTACATTGCTTCATTCGTGAAAAAACAAAACAACAAAAACATGAAGTGTTGAATCCACCATTAAAATCTTAGAAACAAAGTTCGATTTTGGATCCAAATAACGCGAAAATAGTTCTGGACTTATCACTATAGGTGTGGGGATAAGTTAGCAAA
>NW_013667768.1:5345-13319 GCF_000517525.1 Limulus polyphemus
AAGCAGTGTATTGTTACTAGTGGTACGGCAAATAGGATTTTAGGTTGTATCTATAGAAATATTGAATACAAATCTAAATAGGTCATAATTTCATATGTACAGTTTGCTGGTTAGGTCACATTTGGAATAGTGTGTTCAGTGTTGGGCTTCTTACCTAAGGATAGAAATTGAATTGTTGGAAAGGGTTACTAGAATGGTGCCTGAGATGGGTGGGTTTGTCATATGAGGAGAGGCTGAAATCTCTCAAATTGTTTTCTCTTGAAATAAGAAGAGTTAAGGAAGATCTTATTAGGTGTTTAAGGTTATAAAGTGGATTGATAGTGTTGATGCATCATCTTTTTTCATATTTAACAGTGAAAATAGTAGGACTTGGGGACACAAATATAAATTTTGGTAAGGTAGGAGTCGTCTTCAGTTAAGACAGTTTCATTTTTCTAACAGGGTGGTTGGCCTTTGGAAGTTGTAGAGGCAATAAATTTAAGTGAGTTTAAGGTACGAGTCTTAAACAACAACACTAGCATAGTGTCAATTTTTTCCTTCAGTGGTGGGGCTGAAAAGAGGGCCCACCGGGGGAAAAGTCCCCCTACTTAGTATGTTAAAAAAACCCAATGGTAGAACTCAAATCCATGGTGTTGTGGATTTAAATGCGAAATAATGAATATCTAACATGGTGGGGCGGAAAATAGGACCCATTGGGGGAAAAGTCCCCCTACTTAGTATGTTAAAAAACCCAATGGTAGAACTCAAATCCATGGTGTTGTGGATTTAAATGTGAAATAATGAATATCTAACATCCTGTTGTTTTGTTTTATATTTTCTCATGCTTATCTAATTACTTGTCTGATAAAACTAGAATATAAAATAATTAGTTCCAGTGACTGATCATAGCAAAGCTGACATGTTTTAAATTTAACACATACAATTTTACCAATTTCCACCAATTGTTTACAATTTTCACTACCTGGAAATATAATTACAAAAAAAAACAAAATGTCTTACTTTCTATAAATTCAATGTGGCTAACTTGGACGGTGTATTCAAAAGAATAATTCAGTAAAATCAGGTTTCTCTACAACTTAAGAAAAAAATATATATGAAATTATACATAATTTGATACAACTCATGGTTTGGCAATCATTGTAAATCATAAAGTAAAAATCTTACATTCTTGTACAGATATTGTTTGAAAGCACATACAACTTCCAAAATGTCTGTTATGATTATAGTGTTAAAGCCTTCTCTCTCTTTTCATTAAAAATACTGATAATGAAAGTCACTGATATATCATGCAGTAAGACGAACACACAAATATTCATGAGATTTTTTTATGTCAATGTAGGCTTAGTACATTATGGTGAGACAATTTTGATTAAGCAAATCAACGAGTCACGTAGCAATCACAGTCAATATAAAGTCACGGTGGAACAGCATGAATCAGAATTACATTTTGACACTGTTTGCTACCAAAAATTGATATGTTTGGGGATTGGTATGTAACAACTTTTTTTGACACATACACTTAGATTAAAAACATATGTCCAGAATGAATGTTTAATTTTCAAAATAGGGTCACCTCTTGTACTTAATGGCATCGAAAAACAAAAGAATATGGATTAATTTGGGCCACTTAGACCCTCCAAGGAGATTTACAACAAGATGCACCCAAGTCATGGTAAGCAAGTGTGATGTCTTGTTTATTTGTTTTTGAATTTTGTGCAAAGCTACATGAGGGCTATCTGTGCTAGCCATCCCTAATTTAGCAGTGTAAGACTAGAGGGAAGGCAGCTAGTCATCACCACCCACTGCCAAATCTTGGGCTACTCTTTTACCAACAATTAGAGGGATTGACCGTCACATTATAATGCCCCTATGGCTGAAAGGGCGAGCATGTTTGGTGGGAGGGGGATTCGAACTCGCGACCTGCAGATTGCAAGTCGAGCTCTCTAACCACCTGTGTGGTGTCTTATTCATAACACAAAAACAAACAAAAGGGAACTGTAATAACCAGAAGTTTGGAAACACCGACATAGCACAACACAATATTAAAATGTAATTTCATAAACATGCACACACAAAATGAATATCTATATCAATTCACATAATCGTTTTAAAACTACTAATTACACAAAAATAATGCTTTACATTTTGGGGGGGGGTTTAAAAATCAAATAGATGGACTTATTAATAAAGTTTGTTTTTATAATTGGGTGTGAATATGACAAATAAATTTAAATGATCTTACCGTTTCGTTGAATTTGGTAAAGTCATCAATACTACAAGAACTAATGTTATAGAGTAGAGACATGAGCATTGAAAAATAATCATTTTTTATACAAAACCAAACTTTTAGTTCAAATACAAAATTATCTGCACACATTTCATGTTGCATGCCACTGCTAAACAGGCCTTTCATTCAATACCAGATCTCACAGAAACATTGTATATATATTATATTTCACATACTGTTACACACTTTTCTTACTGTAAACTCCTACATGCCAATAGAGGAGCTTGTAGGTTAAATTGTTGTCAGTCTTGTTGTGATATAATACCAAAGAATACATATAGGCTACTAAAATAATATTGGGGTTTCGTAATTTAAACTACAAGGACAGAATTTAAAGCTTTGGACTTGTTTCTCTGGAGGTATAAAAAATAATAAGAAATTATGTGTTTCTCACAGTCATCCTCATCTTAAGTGGTCTTTTTGAATGGATGAATGAGATGGTTGGAAATATGAAATTAACAAAGGATTTCTCCCTCAACCAGAGGCAAAGTAGTGTTTTTGGGTGGCATGGTAGGGAACAAGATATTTTGGTAATTGTTTCTTGGAGATGTTGCATAAAACACTGGAAAGTCTGGGATTTACTGTATTCAAATATGCAATCCATATAATGGTAATATATATTAAGTGAGAATTATAAGCAGTAAAAGAGATACGGGGTTTCGGAGTGGCCACACCACCTTAACAGCAAAAGTCACGCTTGAATTGACGATCTCTTTTCCGATTCTCAAATCAAATTATGCAACCTTTCTTCATTGTCTCTCCTTGTCAGCACCAAATTATTTTTTTGAGTGCTGCCACAGCATCTTTGGAAACGATAGGTGGATTTACCTTAACGAGGTCTCACAAAAAATTCATTATTATTGCATCCACAATGGCTGTAGAGGTTGCAAGTCAAACATCTCGGAACCTTGTGCATGCAGGTAATCGAGGAAATAATGGTGATTAATAACGACACGCTGAAAAATAGCAAAGTTCCAGTCATTGTCAACGAGTCTTAGAACTATCTGTTGAAGAGCTATGGGCTCTGGATTGGAAAAAAGATGCAATGATGGGCAAAGAAGAAGAAGAAGACTCACTAAATGGACCTGTCAGTTACACAGTATGAAGTTGTTCCAATTTATAAACTGTAATAATGATATCACATAGTACATTCTACATAACTTCTATCAAAATCTGATAAATCCCAGATTTTTTATGTTTGATCCCTGCCACTGAGGCACCTGTGCTTGAGTGAGAGATCCTGTGTTAAATATCAGAGAATAAGTTTAAACTTTGGAAGTTCAAACACATTATAATTCTTCGATAAAATTTATACTCTTTGGTTATAAACTAGTAAAATGTTTTGGTGCTTATAGTATATGTATAATATATACATATACATATATAATAGTATATGTATATGTTGTAAATATTTTTAACAGATATATATATTCAATTTGTTTTGATGAGTAAGGAGTAACTTTGTTAAATTATCATTTTTTTTTCTTCTTCTGCCATTTCTCTAGTTAAATATTTAACAATCACTCTAAAAACTTAATAGCGAAAATCAAGATGTTTGTATGATAATATGTCAACCACATCTTTAACACCCAGGGCCGACAAGGCCTTTTGCACAACACCAGGACTCACCTGCATGAGTGAGACACAACCCAGTGGTGGTTCAATGATTATTTATATTATCAAACTGCTTGGAAAAAACTGTTATAGTACGAACTAGATTCAGTTGCTGAAGTGTAATTTGTATCAATTTTATACGAGTCATTTACAAATCAGTATTAGGGTAACGCTTAATCATACAATATTTTTCATTTATTCTAACACCAATGATTTATTGTTAATATTATATTTCTACTTGAACTAGCTTTACTCATCATTCAAAAGACCTGGCAGACCAACAAACTAGACTTCTTTTCTTTTTTTTCACCAAAGATAAAATTGAAAATAGTTATGAATTACTATCTTCCATAACTAGGATAAAATAATACATCTTTAGTTAGGTTTATTTCAGTAATTTTTCAATATTTTCATGCCATTGTACTGCGTGTAGTATGATGTTTCTGTT
This sequence comes from Limulus polyphemus, assembly GCF_000517525.1. Classification (NCBI taxonomy): domain Eukaryota; kingdom Metazoa; phylum Arthropoda; class Merostomata; order Xiphosura; family Limulidae; genus Limulus; species Limulus polyphemus. Next base: position 9,695 of record NW_013667768.1, read on the forward strand.
AAAGAATATCGAAAGGTTGTGCACACGTACAAATCCTTTTGCTCAAGTAAAGGTTACATACTTCAGCCTCTAGTCTTCTATCAATTTGGCTGCACATTTCTGTATTACTCCAGAGAGTAACCTATTCACACATGCAATAAAGAGACCCATGGGACTAGCTTGACTTAAGAATGAATGTTGACCATTAGTCAAAGCAGGTAACTTAAATAATTGTGGTATACCACACTTGTAATGCAGTATGAAATTGTAGCATTATATCAGAATTTTCTTATATTTAATGGTATTCAAACCCATGGGAATATGGATCAACTTGGATGACAAGGACTACCAAGAAAGAGACCTGCAATAAGTCATACCTCAGTCATGGTAAGCAAAGTGCAGTGTCTTGTAACCGGCAAGAATCTACAAACACAAATGTCAGTAACAAAAGCCATCCACATGACTCAAGCAACATCACACAATGCAAACAAGTAGAATCTCTGTCCTGAAATGAAGCCAGTAGCGTACAGGTTCACCAACATAAGATTCCCATTCATACCTTCCATCCAACCATTGTATACCTCAAGCAGCAAGAGAATGAAATGGATAGTCATACTATTCCATATCAAGGCATACCAGTCAAGTTGCCAGATATAGTGCCTATGAATCTCTGTGCAACTGAATTGTTGAAAAAGGCACTGAAAAATCATATTTCTCATACACTAGATGGATTATGGAAAGCTTGTAGGGAGGGAATTAAAATTAGTGCTTCTTATTTACTATCTTTGGTCATTCCAACTATCCAAGTCTTATGTGAGAATAGTCAATTAGCTGAATATAATTGATGAATGAGCTTAATGATTAACTGATTAGTAAAGTCAACTAATTGCTCAGCCCAACTTATGATAGAGCCTTTTACAATGAAAACTAAGCTTCAAGGCTATTATTAAGATGTATGGTCATCAGATAGAGGATGACTGAATGTGGTGACATAGACTGTAATGGCACAGTGAGACTCTAAAATTGATTTATTATAATGTCCTCAACCTCTGTATATAATAAAAATAGGGATGGAACAAATAGTAGTTTTGATAGGATACAAGATTTATGGCTCCTGATCATATTCAGATGTTTTTGGATCCAATAAAAGATGTGGCCATACACGTTGAAAGTGTGAGAGTTATCACTTCATTATGGTAGTGAGTCATCGATTCATTATAGTATAGTATTAAGCTAGTAACATTGTCATTGTTTTTGAATATCTAATAGGGATGTACAATTTTATGAGTTGTACCAAATTTAATGACCTTTGGAGGCAAAATAAGATAAAAGAAACCTCACTTTATTAAGAATAAGACTTTTATAGCTCTGTTCATAAAGCTTGCAATGTTGAACATAAATTTTTTAACTCAGAAATTGAAAGTTTCATTAATAATACTTATTACGTTTAATTCAATGAGTACGCATATACTGAAAACACTTTTATCTGATTAGTTTTGGTGGAGTAATCGGCCTTTTCAATAAGAATAAAAGTAGGAGAAGAAGATGGAATAGAAAAAAAAAAAGAGGTGTTCATAATGTCCAAAGCCAGGACGAGCAACAATGAAATTGCTTTGGGGGAAGATTAAAAAAGTTAGACATCCCTCTCAATAAGGGGGTGTTTTGGGGTGACTCGCTTGGATTTGTTTTCCGTATTTTTTTACGTTCTCTATTCTCGGTAATTTTGGTGAATTTTGATGTTATTTTACTTACATTTCAAAAAGATCTGACAAGGGAGATTTTTCTTCATTTTCTTATAAAATATATTATTGGATATATAGGTACCAAAGTCATGTTTTATGAATCAAATAAATGAAAGACAAAGAAAATATATTTATTTGATGTTCATGGTGAATTGGATAGAAATGGTTTAGAGCATATCTTAAAGTTGAATGTTTTTTCTTAAATATTAAACTGAAAATTATCACAATCTAGGACCACGGGGCTAAAAATCATGTTAAATCTTTCACAACAGAACCTAAGAAAAACCTTCGAAGTGATGTATCGTCACAGCTAGATTCAACTATTATTAGAGTGATGATATGTTTTCCTTGACTTAAAAGGTTGACATAATTTTATGATATACTAAGAAACAATTATGTTTACTAGTTTTTAAATAATAATAATGCCCCCAAACATTTTTTTAACAATAATGAAACTGTAGGACACGTAAATTAAAAATCTCTTGTTTATATTAAAGTACCAATTTTGAAATATTACCTCTCTTCTCTGTTAAAACAACAAACAAGTGTTCACAAACAATGGTTATCAGCACAGTGATGTTGTCTATGGCAAGCCTAACTAACCAAATTACAAATGCTTATAACCAGCACGATGAAGTGTATTAAAACATGCAGCAGTATAAACAGAGTAAACTACAAGAGGGCCTATACTTCATAATTCTCAAGTGTATAAGCTTAATAAGTTGTTTTTAATGGTAAACTAGTATCTCAAGTGTAGATATTATTAACACAGAAACACTAGACCTAATTTTGAACTGCCTGTATTGTATAACATTCACATTAATGTTAGAAAAGCAATAACCACTTTTGCAGTATATAAGCCTTAAACACATATATTTAAAAATATTTAAATGAATGAAAAAAATAAAATACAAATTTCACACACAAAAAATGTTAGGCCTAATCTTTATCTGTTAACAATTTCTCTCGTCCACTTTAACTTATACAGTCAATAAAAAAAAACACATCCAATTCTTGTTTTCTTCAACAATGCACTTATTTTCACTTGAAGTTGTTTGTCAGATGCATGTTTTTGTAATATGTTTTGATTTAAAATCTTAATTCAACTCTGAATATATTTCCACGAATATCACATTTATAGTTATCGAGAAGGCAACAATAGATCACTTATAAGTGTCAGTTTTGTCATCTGTTTGCTACCTGTTACTAGACAGGCTGTTGATAAGTTAAACAATGTAAAAAAAAAAAAAACACCTACAAATGTTAAGAGTAAAAAACAAAATATTTTTTTCACAATGAAAGATAAAATCTTTATTAGATATTTCACCCGACTAGTTTTGGTAAACGGTTAACAAAATATCAGCTGATGATGACAAATGTGTTACCAAAAACTAGTCGGGTTAAATTTTTAATATAGATTATTATATTTCATTGTGCCACAACAAATGTCTTTGTTTTTTACTCTTAATATAGTAGCATAATGTGCTTGGACGGAAATTATGAAAATCTACGAAATTCATTAAAACAATATTATCGCTATACCTATATGCATGACTTATGCATAAACCTTTATCAAAGTATTTCCCCTTAGAAAGTTTTCTGATGAATGAATCATTCAAGTTCAAATAAATACAAATCAACAACTTATGGGCTGAAGTTTCCACTCGTAGATATTTTATGTATTTGCTGAAATATACTGGTCAAATTTTGCACAAGTGTTAAAAAGCCTACAAGAATTTGTTGAATGTGACACAGTAAATCTTTCTGTGGTGAATATTATAAATGAAACATATTTTGATGAAAGAGTTAGCACAAAGGATCACATATAAAGACTTAAAATAAGACCCAAAACTCGAGCGCCTTCTGTTTGTTGACTATTTTGAAATGCTCGAGTTTTTGGGGTT
>NW_013667768.1:13576-19458 GCF_000517525.1 Limulus polyphemus
AACCCCAAAAACTCGAGCATTTCAAAATAGTCAACAAACAGAAGGCGCTCGGGTTTTGGGTCTTATTTTAAGTCTATAAAAGAAACATACATGTTCAATACTCAAAGCATCAGTCCAATAAATCTGTTGAAAGACCATTACACTGCTCACGAAATCATTTTTGATTATTTTAGCTTTCAAAAATCTTTAGTTTTTTTCTTGGCATTCAGTTAAATTAATTATAGGAAAATAAACAGATTAATATCAGTTCTTTTATAATTTTAAAATATTTATTTAAATATTCTTTAATACATTAAATCCTTGTTAATCTGAATGCAGTTGTAATGAATTAATTTTATTCGGATTATCTAGAAATTCAGAGTCGACTCGGTCATTTTGAAGACGATGGACAGTATTAGTAGCATGACGTTTAAATTCATGAATGTGAGGGTGCAAATGCAAATGGTAAACAAAAAGCAACTGTATGAGCAATAAACTTATCATTCCATACATCATCAATAATTATACAAATTACCTAATCAAAGTGGCATTTCATTACCTTCACATACATTTTTTTCAAACGAGTTACTTACAGATTACAAATTATATAGTATTAATCAAAAATACAACGAATCACCTTCCAAAGAAGGACGTTATCAGAGTATGCTTTGGAACTACTTTTTTTTTTCCTTTTGAAGATTCTCAGTAGCTTTAATTAAGCAATTAACAACACAAGTCATCATCTCCACATAAATCACTGTTTTGTTTGAACCAAGTGATGACATCTTGAAGGCTAGATTCAAATTGATTGGCTTGTGGACTTGGGCAATTAGTGGTGTTTGCCAATTTATTAATAAACAGTCTCATTAAATGATTAGTACAGTGTTCTTCAAACCGTGGCACATACAAGCAAAAAATAAATAAAAAGCAAAAGTGTTAGTAGTGGGTGCTGCCAGACAGTTGACTTCCTTCTAGTCAACAGTTCAATGACAGTGACAGATAGCCTTAGTAGCCTTGAATCACAAAGACAGGGCAAGCAAGTTTTGTGGCGATGAGAAGCAAACCCGAGGCACTCAAATCATGAGCCCCTTCCCTCAAACTACCAGAGTTGAAGGAACTCAAAGTAAAAACAAACAAACTATAAGGCCCAAATTAGGCACATCAAAGATAACCCATTACGTAGCTTTGTACTTAAGAACAAACAAACATAATAGCAATATTTTGATCACTAGGATAGTTGTAATAATCAAAAATATTAATTTTGATTAATTGATTATTTTAGTGAGAACCGATTTAACCACAGTTTTGATTAATAATTAAAAACACTAATTTCAATTAGTTCATTATTTTCACAATATTAATCAATTAGTTTACAAAACCCTAATCAATGTATTTGGCTGTTCATAGGTAATAACTTATACTGACAAGTCACCTATTAATACTGGCTTCACTTGTGGATCGTCTCGAGGTCAGATTCACTTTTCACACTCTTAAAAAGACACAATGGAAATGATACCTTCATTTGACATGTCTTGGTTATGCTGAGTTGATGATAAGCCACTAATCAGATGAGATAGCATCATTACTACCTGAAGTGATTGTGTTTTGATCAGCACCTGCCATTTACACCTTTATTTTCTTTATTACAAAGCATCCTTTAAAACATTGCAACCATCCTCTGGAGGATCCAAACTCTACTACACCAAGCTACTGTCCAATTTGATTAGCTTTCTTAATAAACATTTTGACGTAACATCACATGTCCAAAGATACAGAACTTGCTCCGTGTTTGCATGCTTAGAATGTCTCGTCCTTGTTCGTGAACCTGAACATTTACCCACCTTTCTCTACTGTGAAGAATGCCAGATATAACTGACTTACACACAAGAATATTTCTTTCTACACAGAAGTGCCTAATGATGGTGTAAAAGCCTTGTAATCAAATAAATATTTTTGTTTAACACATGCTAAACAGAAGAGAAATTCACTTAAATTAACGAGGGTTAGAAGTAATAAAAAACTACAATATAATTTTTCCGTTAGCTAAGAAACAAATTACTTATCAATTATTACAAGTTGTATTCCATATTTTTAAAAAAGACAAACAAAAGATGGCACTGCTAACATACAATAAGTATAGATGAAAGAAAAAAAAAAGACGATACCTTCAAAAAATTAAATGCTACAAAGCTGATGAATGCAAATAGGACTTGGCAGCATTTTCATTTGCAAACGTTAGGGAAGCCGGCTGACTTAAATGTATTTGCTATATCCAAGTTGATACTGGAATTGGTGTTAAAAGTAGAGACATATTAAAGATACAAAATGTTCAAAGAACTTATAAATTTGGAAGAAACTGAAAATGAATCAACAAATCTTTATCAAACAAAAGCAAGTATCAGGTGATACATAAACCTGTCATCATTTCTGCTCAGTATAAATAAGAAAGTGAGATTAAAAGAAACTGAATACTAACACAAAATCTATTAGAAATCGGAACAACTAATTGTTTAGAACACACGGCACGCACTAGTTTAAACATAGTCACATGTTTGTTTGATAACAGACACTTGGTAATTGTGTCTACAATTCAAACAATTATATTTGAATATATTATAGCATTTATTCTATAACATTTGAAATATTTATACATAACAACTAATTCAATACCACTGGTGTTATTCAACTCATCTATCCTTTCAAAATTTCTTAATTTGCCTATTTCGTCATTTATCTGTAAACTTGTTAAAATATTAAGTAGTACTTTCAGTCAACCATAGGACACAAGAGCCAGGCCCGTACTTGAATTAAATTACAGGACAAAATGATTTTTTTTTTCTTCTACCAAAGTTGTATCAACGATTTTGCATATACTCTTACTGGCAACTACACAAAAATATTTAAGTTTTTAAAAGTACATTTTTATTATTTGGACAGACTGTTTTACTTAAACAAAAATTACCTCTTGAACTGTGAATATATGTACCTAAAAGCTTTTGGAGGGTATACTTTTCCTTGTTAGGGCTTTTTGAGATTAAACTTGTGCAAGATTTTATTTTTGAATATACTCACAATATTGGTACTTCTTAACTTAAGCAATCGAGTGAATTATTAATTATTATTTATATAGCCTAAGAATCGTGGTATAACCTAGCTTTTAACAGTTAATAATGAGGGATTTCTAATAACCTTTTCATACAAAGATCTTCTCAGACTGAGCTCTGAATAGTATTATTAAGGATATGCCTAGTCTAACAATAACTGTGCACACTTCAAGATCTAAAAAAGTGTGAAAGTTACCACTTTATAATTTTAACTTAAAATTAAATGTACATTTTGTTCATATGCACACCTTTGTATTTTATCAAGTTTATAAGTTAACTAGCTTTGCAGCTAAGTTTACCTTCATGTAATCATAATATAGGATTTATCCAGTACTGATAATTTTTCTAATTTTGCTAACTCTTTAAAAATGTATGTCTAAAGGTTAGCCCTCTAAATTCTAATGGTGTTCGTCAATTACGTGTATTATAATACATCAATTAAACACAATACAACTTGTCAGTAGGTTCATAAGAGTAATACTACTAATAGTAATAGTGGTAGCAATGCCACTGTAGCTAGCAGTAGTAGTACTACGGTTAACCGCTAAATTTCAAACATATTCGCCCAAGCACCTGGCCACAAATTCGGCCGAACAGTCGAACGATAAATTTCATTTGCCTTGGTTCGTCAGATCACGAAGTAATTGCAACAATATCAAACTAGCTGGTAGACTACATTAGGCCCAAGTTCTACAAGTACAATGAAGAACCAGGTAGTAATACAGTATTAGGCCTATACTACTTTACTTATTAAACTAATGTAATAACAAACAAACTAAGCCTACCTTTTCCTATTGTCAGTAGTGTTATTTTCACCTGTACGTCCTTTGAATTTCGACTTTGGTCCTTTGGAACGTTTCTTTTTAGCCTGAATAGCCATTACTACACACAGAAAATAAAATTTAAAGTGTAAAATAAAGATGTTTTTCTTTCAAAATAAATAAAATGAAATAAACCTTGTAATAACATCAAAGTTTATTTTCACTAACCTTTTCTATTCACATCGGTGTTCATTTTGGTATATTTTGCAGAAACGAATTGGAGTATGCGCAATGAACTTGTTTCTTAAAGCTCTACTGCGAACACGCTTCTCTAACTTACTGCAATTTTATTTATAATAATTTCGAAATGGTATGATTAAACTGAATGTTAAGAATAAATAATTTATAAGCTTGTATGATAATAATTAAAGTAATTTGATAAATGTGTTTTTAATTTTGAGCCATAGCATAAACGGTAAGATACCAACTTCAATCTTTTTCTTTGTCTTATTTACAAATTTTCGGTGTATAAATATTTTTACGACCTACATTTTCAATGTTTTAATTTTGATGGTAGCTAGATGGCGCATGACATTAAGATTAAGTAAGTTAAAAATAGTCCTAGAATATCTAGAATGTTCGTGAAGATTAGTGAGGCTGCAAAGTGTCTAGAAACAATGTTACGTTATAAGTACGAGAATCAGTGAAGCATCGAGTTAGTTTTCCGTTGGTAGAGTGCAAATATTTTAGTGAATTATTTAGTTTCGGTGACGTGCCTGAATCTGTGTTAGTTATCGTTTCTCAATCTATTAGCCCTGAAATTGTGCAAGTAAGTTTATTTGTACGTTAGTTTAGCAAGTAAATTTCAGTTGAAAGAGAAAATGTTAGTTGTGAGATAAGGTCGACAAGTACAACTGTGTACAAGTGATAGTAGCCTGTAGATTAAAGAAGAAATAAACTAAGCTGTTATTATTAATTGCAATGGATGACTCTATTTTCACTAAATAATTAAAGAACCAGCCCAATGAACAACAAGGTCCACGAAAGAAACAGTATGGGAAATTACAGCAGTATCGTATTGGAGGAACATCACTTGAAAGAGTTGCTATCAATATGTTTGCCACAAAGTAATTGTGTGAATAAACATATTATGGTTGTGATGGGCTATTTCAAAAAATTGCCAGAAGCATACCTTCTGAAAAGGATATGAGGAAGAACAAACTCTACTAAGGAAGTTCGTTAACAATTTGTTTCAAAATTTGGGTACCTATGGAACTTCACTCAGAGCAGGGACAGAACTTTGAATTACTTTTGCTTATGGAAATGTGTCAGATCCTTGGGATCAAAAAGACCAGGACGAGAGCTTTTCGTCCATTTTTTAACAACATGGTGGAGAGATGCAACTGCATACTTTTAAACCAGTTAGCCATTTATGAAGATGAAAACGTTGGATCAAGATCTTCTATTGTTACTGATGAGTTATTGTACAGAAGTACATTAAGCTACTGGCAAAAACCCCATCATCACTGATGTTTGGGAGAAAACTTAAAGTGGCATTGGATTGTCTTTACTCTCATCTGGAGAACAATCACTCAGAAGGGTCTTACACTGAATATGTAGAGAGAGATTATGGAACATCATTGATGTCATACATGACCTTACCCCAGGAATAGGATGATCAGATTTCCAAATTGAAAAACCGAGACTGCCCAGCCATTGCCCCTTATTGCTAGACTGAAGCAAAAATATAGATAAACCCCTTATCATCCTCTGGCTAGACTGAAGCAAAAATAAAGATAAATCCATTATTATCCCCTGGCTAGACTGAAGCAAAAATAAAGATAAACTCATTATTATTCTCTGACTATACTGAAGCAAAAATATAGATAAACCCATTATCATCCTCTGGCTAGACTGAAGCAAAATAAAGATAAATCCATTATTATCCCCTGGCTAGACTGAAGCAAAAATAAAGATAAATCCATTATCATCCTCTGGCTAGACTGAAGAAAAATAAACTATAAACTTTATACTTTAC
>NW_013667768.1:20171-21410 GCF_000517525.1 Limulus polyphemus
TCTACCTATCTTGTTTCTCTAATTTTTTTAAGACCTCTATTCCCCCTTTTAAAATTAACAATCTTGTATATATATATGTGTGTGTGTATGCATTGCGAACCGTGGTGTCTGTCTCCCGTTTGAAAAGTTGTGCACGCAGATAAAACTCAGCATTCACCTTTGAAATGACGGGAGAAGAGGCATGAATAATGTTGATGCCACATTTTATTTCGCAAGCAGGATATTCTAGACTAAGTTGTTAGGAATTATTCACACTATCATTCACATTTCAAAATGTGACGTAACTTAAAGAATAAAACTGTAGATTTACCGTATTTTATTGTTGAGCGGCTCTTAGCGTGACTGAAATGCTCAACAATTACTTTACGTAGTGGGTGGTACAAGTAGCTCAGAGATTTGGATCTGAGTGAAACCAAGAGTGTAACACAGTTAATATTTTTAAAGTCTATGAAATAATTTAAATTAATATATGAACTTAAACTTTTTCCGTCACTGGGGACGGGTACTTTTGTTAGATTAACTTAAACTTTTCCCGTCACTGGGGGCGGGTACTTTTGGTTGTTTTTAATAATCTTGCTTCTTTAGGTTTTTTTTTTTGTCTATTAATGAAATAAATCTGTATAATAGCAATACTGTCCTATTTGAAACAGTTTAATTTAATGAAATACGTAGTTGGTTTATAATGGTTCTCTCGGGAAACAACGACAATCTTTGGATTGGCTTCATGTAGATTGGATGGCTATTACTCCTGATATCACTGCCACAATGTTATCATTGATAGTGGTACTGTATGTATTATCACTATGATGCATGGTGACAAACATATCACATGTTATGTATATGCCTGTAAATATATGTAGCTACTATATTTATACCCTGTAGCTATATGAGGAGTCTGTAAACACTGGATTGAAGGACTACTGAATTATACTGGTTTGATGCATGGACTGTATTTTGTAACCGCATCGGTTTTATACATGCATGTTGACTTGTATTTATATATATATACATACATACATACAGGCTTTATAGACTTTTTAAGTATAAAGCCGTATGTATAGATAAACATATGAATTTTTCAAGTTTGTTTGTTTGAATTTCGCGCCAAGCTACACGAGGGCTATCTGCGCTAGCCGTCCCTAATTTAGCAGTGTAATACTGGAGGGAAGGCAGCTAGTCATCACCACCCAACGCCAACTCTTGGGCTAATCTTTTACCAACAAGTAGTGTGATTGACCG
>NW_013667768.1:22410-39529 GCF_000517525.1 Limulus polyphemus
ACTTGTATATATATATATATATATACATACATACATACAGGCTTTATAGACTTTTTAAGTATAAAGCCGTATGTATAGATAAACATATGAATTTTTCAAGTTGTATAGATGCATGCATATGTATTCAATTCAAATATAAAATAAAGTGTCACAATATAATAGCATATGTATACAAATAAAAATTTTTGATATCTCCTATAGTTGTTATATTCCCCCTTCCTCTTCCTCCTCTCCGTTGGCCATACTAAGGCCGGTCACGGTTTTGCTGCAGTTGGTCAGATCTCCTCTTAGAGTGACATTCTGCACACTCTACAAGGTCGAAAACAATTATGAATTAATTATATTAATATACTCCCCCCTCTGATGGAGTTTGGGTCGTGACACTTCTACGAACCTCTTCCACTGTGACGACCCTGAACTCTGGTGGGCCGTCGCTGCTGCATATCTTATCTGAAACTAAATGTTTACTAAATACAATATATAGCTACAAAATTTCTGCCTCATTTTCGCCTAGAAGCGCCATCTCCTGCTTGCATGGTTCTTGTCACTCCTTATAGCCAGCTTCAAGGATGGCTACTCTATCTACATTATCTATAAAATTCACAATCATGCAGTGTTGGCTATAATTCGACACTTACCATCAGCCATCCCCATGATTACCGATCCGATGCTCGAAACTGAGCTTGGTGCTATCTTTTAAACTTCGGCTTAAAGATTTCTGTTGTGAGAGACAGCCTAGACGTTTGTGTAACATGGCCGAAATCGATCATGCAGTGGCAAAAAAAAAGAACAACAACAAAAAAACTAACAAACTGTGATCCTGTCAGCAGCGTCGTGTCCAAAAGGGCAGGAACCCTATATGTAAACAAATGATACGCGACATCAATACAGTTAATAATTGCTATGGTACATGTGTCATGCCTGCCATATAAACATTGAATTAAATACATGGCCTCAATACAGCTATATACGTATGCATGTAGTAGATTATGAGGCTCCATATAAACCACAGACTACATTAAGATGTTTGGGTGTCAATGGTTATACAGCCGCTGTTATTTGCTAGGTAGTCAAATAACCTTATAAACTACCCTATACAATGCGCAATGATGCGTTTAGTAATGTAGCCCAGGTTTTATTACAATACTCATAGCCATTTTTGCTGTAGGCTGGCGGAACAATATTGAATAATAATAAAGAAGAACAAATGGGCGGTTCCTATTATGAATCACTACCGTGGTTCATGATAGCTCATTAGTTTATGTGCTATCTGAAATCCTAACCCGAATAATTCAGTCGTTATATTCCGCCTATCTCCGATTTTTACATTCGTAAATCGGTCGAAGCGTGATAGAGGGCGTTGAATTATTCGAGTTATCTATAAACCACGCCTAGTTTTACCCGTTAAACATAGCGACATTCAGAAGCGTCGAGAGCCAGCACGAGCTCCGGGGCAAACATCCTCGCCAGACCCCCTTTCTCTCTCTTTTTTTAACATTTCAAAGAACTTATTAAAAAGAAGATCCTAAATTAGGAGAACAACGAGCTCGTAAACAAGGAAAAATCATAACAGCAGCTGTTTTTATCTCACAGTATAAGCGTAAAAACGTTAATAAAGTAACAACAAATATCTATTAAATCTATAAAGTAACAAATATATATTTATTATTATTTGTTTGTTTTGAATTTCGCGCAAAGCTACACGAGGACTATCTTAATTTAGCAGTGTAATACTGGAGGGAAGGCAGCTAGTCATCACCACCCAACTCCAACTCTTGGGCTAATCTTTTACCAACAAGTAGTGGGGTTGACCGTAACATTATAACACTCCACGGCTGAAAGGGCGATTATTATTATTATTTCAATTATTTTTAATGTATCAAGCATTTATATCCAAAGAAAAGCTAAATACTATGCTTTTTATGATTAGATGAAGATATAGCCTAAAGTTGCTTTACGACAGAACCAAGTTTCATTCGCCCGGGTCCCTGTGCAGTTGTCCCTTTGCCCCACCCCACCCCTGTCAATGGGCCTGGCGACATTATGATCCCAAAATGTTCAGCCAACCCTAGAGATTTTTGTCTTTCGTATTTTACATTGTTTGTGACAAATGTGACACTTTTCATTCCAAAACTTTCTTTTTTTGTACTTATTAGTTATGTTACCTAATCTAGATCTTTGTACTGACACATAAATTAATACAGTACAGTAGATTATGTTCACGTTCTTAGTATTTCTAACACTAACCATAATAAACAGTAGTTAGTTGTGCCATCTATGGAGAGAACTAACAACTACACTTAAAGAAACTTCTTTCATTAGTTTTACTCTACAAGAACGCTTACGAAAGCATAACGCCATCTACTGGTATACCTGAAAGTAACCGCTAAAATATAAATAATATTTTACAATATATAAAATATATGTTAACAATAACGACTAGTTACGTGAGTTAATCTTACACCGAAATCCGGAAACTTTGGATATTCTAGAATATTCTCTAAATAAGCTATACAATCAATTTTTGGAAGATGTTTACTCTGCGTATTTTTGTAGGTTTTCGTTTGGGCTACTGATAACACAGAAGTTTCTTCAAAAGTAATTTAGTAATAAATTTCTAAATTAATAGAAATGTCTCAAAGTACGAGAATCAAAATTTTAGAAAGTATAAATTATGTTTTCAGGTTTGCAGTTAAATGATTGAATAATGTAACTATTTTTCTTTGTTCATAATCGAGGGCTATCTGCGCTAGCCGTCCCTAATTTAGCAGTGTAAGACTAAAGGGAAGGCAGCTAGTCATCACCACCCACCGCCAACTCTTGGGCTACTCTTTTACTAACGAATAGTGGGATTGACCCTCACATTATAACGCCCCCACGGCTAAAAGGGGCGAGCATGTTTGGTGTGACGCGACCCTCAGATTGCGAGTCGAACGCCCTAACCACCTAGCCATGCCAGGCCCAGTGCTAGTAGTACAAGATCAGCAACTGAATAAAACATATACATTATTGTGTGAGCTAATGTTTTTTGGTGTGTTTTTTTTCAATTTTACCTCTGTATGTTTCTCTATATGCATGAGTTAGTATTACGTTTCAGATACGCCATTTTTATTTGAAAATTGGTGGTAGAAACAAAACTTTAGAAAGATGATTATTTTGTCTTTTCTTAGAAAAAAGTGTCATTTTATTTGTCTCTCCTTCTCCCATGTCATTTCTGTAAACCACAATATCGCCATTTCACTTTACTCTGTAACTATGCCTCACATTTGTCTGCCCCCCAGTGGCACAGCGGTATGTCTGCGGACTTACAACGCTAGAAACCGGGTTTCGATACCCGTGGTGGGCAGAGCACAGATAGCCCTTGTGTAGCTTTGTGCATAATTACAAACAAACAAACACATTTGTCTACAAAATTATTTCCTTCTTCATCTCACTGATTTTCAGAATTAATTGACAAAGGTGTTCTCGTTTCTTCACGTTCTCGTTTTTTTCTGTTCATAGTTAGACATTGACTGATGATCCAATTCGCTATCAGACGCTTCTTAAATCAATACGAACCCGCCGAGGGTGTTGCAGGTGGCGCTGACAAGCGTAAGCAGAATCGTAGATGGCCGATGTTTTGTAGTTTTAACGCTCTTGGAGATTCCTAAAACAAAAAACAAAAAAAAGAAGAGAGAGAGAGAAAGAACGTAAGATGAGAGGAGTCATGAAGCTTCATCTGATCGTAATATCATCTCTGGTTCGTCATGTTTTACCTTCTCACAGAAGTCACAATAACAAGGAGGTTTCGATTTGGTTGGCGCTTCATCTGATCGTAATATCATCTCTGGTTCGTCATGTTTTCTCACTGTCATTTATTTGTTTTTAGCACTAATGTTTTAGAAAGGGATGTTGGATAGACAAATATAAAGCGAATATCAACTATCTCGCTTTTTCTTAAATGCAAACAAAATCCAAGTTAAGATGAAAATTTTTTTATCAGTTATGTCGTATGAGATGGATTTTACGTTTGTCTCACATTTTAAGATGAGAAAACGGAATACGTTTGTTTGATTGTTTGTAATTAAGCACAAAGCTACACAATGGGCTGTCTGCACTCTGCCAATCACAGGTATCAAAACCCGGTTTCTAGCATTGTAAGTTCGAAGACATAGCGCTATGCTACTGGGGGGGGGGGCAAATGAATAAGTATAGTTGACTAAATCTAAATCAAATTTACGTTAAAACATCAACTGTATAGTAGCAGACAGCAACATTCTACCACAGGAACGTAAACAAAATTTCAATTTCGATACCCGTGGCGGGAACAGCACAGATAACCCATTGTATAGCTTTGAGCTTAGCAATAAATAAACCCTAAAATAATTATAATATTTCTTTTGGCAAAACATGTCTTTTCAGTTTGAAATATTTTATTTTTCAGTAAGCATTACCATTATTAGAAAAAAAAGGCCTAATATGCTATATTTGAGGTTTTGTATATTATTATTATTAGACTGAAAAAAAACCCATATAGAATATCAATAATGTCAAATCCCAGAGACTGCAGACATGTTTTACCTTCTCACAGAAGTCACAATAACAAGGAGGTTTCGATTTGGTTGGAGCTAATAGTTCGATCAAATGTTATTCTTTGTTTGTCAGTAATCACTGATGAACTCCAGCATTGTTTCCGGTGGACTTATATGTACATAAAAAGTACTTGAAAATTCTTGAAGCACATTATCAAGCTAAAATGTCGTGGAAACAATGGGGAAACGTGACAAAGTAGGCTTAACCAGATCATTTCATGAAAAGTATATTTCCTTTGTTCATTGAGACGCCTATTATATATCACTATAGAAACGTGATCTTTCCTCCTAAGTAGAGAGGCCTTTGTTCTCTCCTCCCCCCCCATAAAAAACACAACCTCAAATATGAGAAGATATATACACACACATATACTGAATCTGTGTGTGTGTGTGTGTGTGTGCATGCGCGCGCGCGCGTGTCTGCTCATTGAAAACCTAAAGAATTGTCTACACTATAATAATTATAGTATTTTTGCCTTTTAACGTCCTACATTCTGGTTCTGCAACTTTCAAAATAGCTAAGCCTTACCTGATGCTGTAAAAATGTGCAAAAAGTGATTTTCTTTAAAAAAAAAACGTTAATATCTATCCATACGTATAATTACGCATTGACATCAAAATTGAGTGGATTTTAGTACCAATTTGAATCAGAGGTGTGAAGTGCTTATGAGAAAACCGGACTAAATTTGCGACCTATCAACTCTGACCAAAGCTACATAAACTAAGGGCTATCTGCGCTGGCCGTACATATTTTGAACTAATAGGCAGGTATCACCAGCACCCCCACAAACTCTTGGGATACTCTCAGCGTACCGAAAGATTTGATTGTAACTCTTGTGGCGCACATAATTTTACGGTTACGGGACGCGAACCATCCATCCTTGGATTCACAGTCCGGCAAGCTAATCATTAGGCCACGCCTGTCCCGAACTGGAAAGAAATCAAATTTAACAAAACAATAAACGTTTGTGAAGAGTGAGAACCAGGAGGTTGTGATAACAAGAAGAAAATGACACTGATGAGTCTGTATCTAAGTGAAGTTACTATTTATTTTATCCTGTTTCACGACCACGTGGTTAGAGGGCGCTCGACTCGCAATCTGAGGGTCTCGGGTTCGAATCCCCATCCCACCAAACATGCTCGCCCTTTCAGCCGTGGGGGCGTTATAATGTGACGGTCAATCCCACTATTCGTTGGTAAAAGAGTAGCCCAAAGAGTTGGCGGTGGGTGGTGATGACTAGCTGCCTTCCCTCTAGTCTTACATTGTTAAATTAGGGACGGCTAGCGCAGATAGCCCTCGTGTAGCTTTGCGCGAAATGTAACAAAACAAACAAGTAATAATGTATAATAAACATAAAAATAAAATACAAACATAGGCATCCAACGACCATAGTTTAAGAGATATCTAACCCTAAATACATAGGCTATTATCAAACTCTTTAGTTTATAATTTTATAATCCCTATTAGACTAATTGTACGCTAATGTAGGTCTTTTTATTAAATAAATATATATCAATAATACTAGGTATACTTCCGCAGGTTCCCCGAAAATGTTCTGTTTCAAGAGTAAATAAAACTAAAATTAAGAGTAACAAATATTTTTTCTTCTTGTTTTTGAAGTTCATATGTCATGTTTTGTTGTAAGAGTGCATAATGCTTCTCGTGATTCATGGTATGCGCACGTTTGACTGACATCAGGATTGTACAAATTGCAACGTTAAGCGTCCTTTATGTGACGTCATTTTAGTGTATACTGAGTGACTGACAGACAACACATTTCTGTATAATGTTGCGAGTGGTTAAAACAGGCGACCCCTTCAGGCGGCCTTTGTTTAATTTTACATTTATGTCATTTATTATTACTTTCGTCGATTGCTTCTGTTGAACTGACATAATTTTCATCCATGAGTTCTCGTGATGAAACTTTATGCCGACTGTGAAATCATCAGAATACAGTTCCAATATATACTACTAGATGGCAGCACTTAGTGATATGTTCACGAAATTATGAATAATAGGTATTACTGGGATGTATCAGTAGAGTGATTCGTTATTTCTGTTTATGAAAATGTTTATCATTTGTTGTAGTTCATTTTCCTTCGTATTGTAATACTTTTAAGACGAATTCTGTAAAGACTAAAACCGTGAGAACAAACACAAAATCACCCAAATTCAATGTTTATTACAGTTTAACTAAACAGTGTTTTCAGCCAAAGTATTTAGGGAAATATAAAATATGTAAGTGGTAAAACATTTCAAAAAAAGGAAAATTTTCGTGCGTTATGCTGATTTTGAGCCTTTAAAATTGAATAATTCTGCTCTGCTATAGAGGGCGATGCAAAAAATCACGCGTACCATGAGTTTCTAAGCCTAACGTTATAACTGTCCCAAAATATAAATTTTGGTACTAACGATTTTTTCCATAAATTGTTGCAAGGTTAATAATATATCAACCAATTATTGTAGCAAAACTACAAGGAGACAGTCAAAGAAACACGGGTATAATTTTTAAAATAATCGCAATACTTTCTGAAACTGGTCGAAATGACCAGCGAAGTTGGGATTTTTTTTTCTTTCTTGGGATTGAAGCATATATGTCCACATTTGGCTTCTTTCCCACATCAAAACAATATAAGTGAATTTTTTGTGCTGCTGCGAAATCACCAAATCGTAAGAAGTTTAATAGAAAATAAGTAAATGAAGATTTTATATTTAAAAAAAAGGTCGAGTTTTTTGTTTGTTTCGAGGGCTATCTGCACTAGCCGTCCCTAATTTAGTAGTGTAAGACTAGAGGGAAGGCAGCTAGTTATCACCACCCACCGCCAACTCTTGGGCTACTTTTTTACCAACGAATAGTGGGATTGACCGTCACGTTATAACGCCCCTACAGCTGAAATGTAGGACGGGGATTCGAACCTGCGGCCCTCAGATTGCCAGTCGAGCGCCCTAACCGCCTGGCCTGACTGAAGTTTGATTATTCCCTTCCGGAACTAACTTAAGGTCTTGAGGCACAAGTTTCAGACCTATTAGACAGTTTCCGAATTCAACGGTCGTGTTAACAAGACGAATAATAATAATAATAAAAACAGCCTTTTCTCAAATCGAAAGCGTTTTCGTTTATTTATTTTTTGTGCAAAATTTTGAATAGGCAATCAAGCCGGAACATCCTACGCTTTGAAATCTAGTTCCTATTGAACAATAATGAAAAGTATTTTAATAATACAGAACCATAGCAGAAAGTGTGATCAAGTAGGCTGTGCCTGTTTGTAAGAATCCTTTCCTATGTATCCTGATTGTCTGATTCCAGGTTTCACTTTGTACTTTTTCCTGGCTGTTAAGTTACAGTAATCTCAAAACATTTTTGCGGAACAGATGGAAATATATATATATAATTATTAGTTATAGATAGCATCTCAACATCGTAGCAACTGTCGTTAGGCGAATGACGACAGACCAGCTCCCTCGATCCGTAAAGGGTCATTACGGTGTGGCTGTTACCATGGTGATGGGGATTGATAGGGTGTTAGTCGAAATGAAAGGCCTAAAACTGATCTATTCGAACCATAGAAACGCATGACAGACGTTTGAACATTTTTTTTATTGGAAAACAAAAACTGAGAATAAGCTATATATTATCATCACTCCAGTGAACTTTACTTGAACGTTGCTTGTTTAATCTGCTGGTACTAGTCTGGTTGTTTAATCTGTTGGTACTACTCTGGTTGTTTAACCTGTTGGTACTAGTCTGGTTGTTTAATCTGTTGGTACTAGTCTGGTTGTTTAATCTGTTGGTACTAGTCTGGTTGTTTAATCTGTTGGTACTAGTCTGGTTGTTTAATCTGTTGGTACTAGTCTGGTTGTTTAATCTGTTGGTACTAGCAACCAGACTAGTACCAGCAGATTAAACAACCAGATTTAATCTGCTGGTACTAGTCTGGTTGTTTCAGTCGGCCAGTAATAGTTTTTTTAGTCTGGTCTGGTTTTTCAATATATTGTTTCAGTCTGCTTATAATAGTCTGTTTTTTTAGTCTGCTGGTACTGGTCTAGTTTTTCAATCTATTGGTACTAGTCTGGTTTTTTAATCTGCTCCCAGGCATTTGAATATCACGTGACGTGGAAATTGATAAAATAGGAAGAAACAGTACTTTCAAGTGTATCTCTGTCTTTTGGTATAATATGATCGATGAAATATTAAAACCATTAAAATATTAAGAACAAAAACACCCGAGAGAGAAAAAAGGACCTTAAACTGAAAGATTAAATTAAGTATATTATCGTGTTTTGATGGGGTTTGTTTTTTTTCAGTATATCTACGATTCGCTCTGATTCTTATTCTCTCGTATCTGACATCACTACGGAGAAGTTTGATAAAATAATGAAATTCTAAGCCAACGTTTATATACCTATATATATATTTGTGTCTATTATAAACGGCCATCCATCATTCGGCCGTATAAACTACAAGTTTATTTACAAGTGACGTGCATTTCCGGAAATATGTTGATTTATCTTTCATCCTTCACCGTTTTCTATTACAAGTCTTTTAGTTTAATCAATCTAAATCGTAACGCGATCTCACCTTAAACGTTTTATTTAAGGCTAGCTTTGAAAGCAACATCGAATAAGTTCACTGTTTTTTTCTTTTGTTTTTTTTTCTGTTCTTTTTAGAATTTCCGTACAAAACTTCATGGGGACCGTGTGAGCAACCTCGTCCCCTAAGTTTGAAATGATAACTGGGGGGGGGAAGACAGCAATTCAACAGCATCCACCGCCAACTCCTGGTCTACTCTTGTCTGACCGAATAGTACATGGGATTTAAACCGTCACCCTTGGCGCGCTCAGACGGTCTCAGAGTGCGGGGCACGTCTTTTGCGGCAATGGATCGTAAACCGTGAATCTTAGTATTCACAGTTTGGAAATGCTAATTACTAGGCCACGCCTGACCCCTTAATGATATATAGAAAGTTGATTGGAAGAGAGATAAATTTCAACGAGATAAACATCGATAACAGATTAAGCAAGTTTTTGACATTGTTATTTTCTGTGTCTGTTTCAGTAAGCAATGCCTTTACTTACAGCTTAGTATCTCGCTGAAAAGCACGTGAGCTCGGTGGATAACAGTTCAGAGCACATGAGCTCAGTGGATAACAGTCCAGAGCACGTGAGCTCGGTGGATAACAGTTCAGAGCACGTGAGCTCAGTGGGTAACAGTCCAGAGCACGTGAGCTCGGTGGATAACAATTCAAAGCCCGAAAATTCAGCGGATTAACAGTTTAAAGTTTAATCCATTTTTTTTTTTTTGCTTTCCTCCCTCCTACTCAAAGTACATGCTTATCTTTCTAACCAACCTCTTTTGGAGCAATGATATTTACCAGACTGATAATGTCAAAGTACGTATCTTTGTTACCTTTTTTTTTATCGTATATATTATGTTACTCTCTACTGTAGATACCCTGTTTGTTTTATTGTTTAACTATAATATCTAACTCTTCATGCAAGTCTTCAAACGCAGATGGTGTGTTTTTCGTGTAACAGTTGAGACAGATTTAGTAAATACAAATACACTATTACTACTCAAAAATGGTACATTAAGACAGCATAATTTCAATATGTACGTGTGGCAACTTCGGATGCACTAACAGCCTTCAGGTAAGAAGATATCCGCAATAACTGGAGGTATGGCATTAAGTACGAAAATGAATTTATAGTGGACAACTTGCTGGAAGGTCCCTTTGTTGTAACAACGGATACATCTGACCTGCCTGAGTTGAAGAAAAGAGACTTTACAAGTGTAAAACAATTTCGAAAATAAATGCTTCATTTTTTTCGTGTGTGCAACCAGGCAAACAAATAACTCTGTATATTTCACAATGCGTGAGACGCTAGTCGTCAGAGCTACTCTGTAAATGGAAAACTTTTAACCCGCAAGATTATTGAAATGTTGACTGGAAAAATTAAACACTAATATGTATATACAATAGGTTCAATTCTCCCACAATGGACGTGCCACCCACGTCACTGGGACATTCAATAAGTTAATATAGGGAAGACACAACCTCCAGATATTTCTGAACTTCAACTCCAGTGATGTCACTAGAAATACGTCAGCAAAAAATTAAAGAATTCTCCAGCAACATCTTTCGTGGTAAAGTCCAGTGACACCCAAAGGAATGACCTATTACAATGTGTGACTAGCATGAAAATAAGGTCACAGCATGCCATAGACAGTTAAACTGCACATTGAATACGAACCTTGCACTGAATGCACGCAAATGTGAAGCGTTTCTAATATTATGTGGAACAAGAACCGTTCACCTTTACTGTTAAATGGGAAAAAAAATATGAAAATTTTCAAATAACACACAGGACTTAAGAGCTGATAAGTAGACAGAAAATAGGCCTAAGTTCTTATAGATCATCTAGGTACGCGTTACTCTGTTATCCAATAGCTTTTTAGAGACAAGACAGCAGGTATGATGACATTATATACTGGGAATCGATGTTAAACCGTTGTAAGAACTTCAGACTTATAATAACACTAAAATTCAGAGTACAATCCCTTCCGCTAAAACCATCAAACCATAAAAGAGAGGAAATTGTTTAACACAAGCTTTTATCTGTTAATCTGTTAATACAGAACAATCGGATAGAGGGTTTACTTTCTCATGGGTTGGAAGAGTTAAAAATCAGACACTGGGTTGATTGAAGTAATTTAAAGAAGCAAACAAATATAGAGGAGAATGTTATCTTGTTAACGACGTAGGTTTTATTTGTTCAAAGAATCAAGTATCAGTTAGAAATAAACCATGATGCGGCTCGGCGTAAAGTCCGAGGGCTTATAACGCTAAAACTTGGGTTTCGATATCCGCGATGGGTAGAACATAGATAACCCACTATACGAGTTTTTTGTTGTTGTTTTTTTCACAAAATTCAACCTCTTGTTTCGTCGTTTTGTATAATTTATGTTTCTTTTTGTTTATTTTTTCTATCCAACTTTCTTTAACTAAGTTTGTTTCGTTAAGAACACCTACATCTTTGGTTGAGTTTTATTTGGACGATTAAAGGGGGAAAAAAAGTGCATCAAAACACGCGAATACTATTACCAAGAACTTTACTCATGACCAGGTATTAAATCAAAACACACGAATACTATTACCAAGAACTTCACTCATGACCAGGTGCTAAATCAAAACACACGAATACTATTACCAAGAACTTTACTCATGACAGGTGTTAAATCAAAACACGCGAATACTATTACTAAGAACTTTACTCATGACCAGGTGCTAAATCAAAACACGCGACTACTATTACCAAGAACTTTACTCATGACAGGTGTTAAATCAAAACACGCGAATACTATTACTAAGAACTTTACTCATGACAGGTGTTAAATCAAAACACGCGACTACTATTACCAAGAACTTCACTCATGACCAGGTGTTAAATCAAAACACGCGAATACTATTACTAAGAACTTCACTCATAACCAGGTGTTAAATCAAAACACGCGACTACTATTACCAAGAACTTCACTCATGACCAGGTGTTAAATCAAAACACACGAATACTATTACCAAGAACTTTACTCATGACCAGGTATTAAATCAAAACACACGAATACTATTACCAAGAACTTTACTCATGACCAGGTATTAAATCAAAACACACGAATACTATTACCAAGAACTTCACTCATGACCAGGTGTTAAATTAAAACACGCGAATACTATTACCTAGAACTTCACTCATGACCAGGTGTTAAATCAAAACACGCGAATACTATTACCAAGAACTTTACTCATGACCAGGTATTAAATCAAAACACACGAATACTATTACCAAGAACTTCACTCATGACCAGGTGTTAAATCAAAACACGCGAATACTATTACCAAGAACTTCACTCATGACCAGGTGTTAAATCAAAACACGCGAATACTATTACCAAGAACTTCACTCATGACCAGGTGTTAAATAAAACACGCGAATACTATTACCAAGAACTTCACTCATGACCAGGTGTTACATCAAAACACACGAATACTATTACCAAGAACTTCACTCATGACCAGGTGTTAAATCAAAACACGCGAAAACTATTACCAAGAACTTCACTCATGACCAGGTGTTAAGGTAGCTCGACCCGCAATCTGAGGGTCGCGTGTTCGAATCCCCGTCCCACTAAACATGCTCGTCCTTTCAGCCATGGGGACGTTCTAATGTGAGGGTCAATCCCACTATTCGTTAGTAAAAGAGTAGCCCAAGAGTTGGCGGTGGTTGATGATGACTAGCTGCCTTCCCTCTAGTCTTACACTGCTAAATTAGGGATGGCTAGCGCAGATAGCCCTCGTGTAGCTTGGCGCGAAATTCAAACAAACAAACTTGACACATATTCTTGATTTCCATAGCAACATGAGATAGGTAAATAATATTACTTATTATACTACATCATTTTGCTTTTAGTGTATAAAAGGGGTTTTCTTACTTAATACCTACACATATTTTTAATTTGTTATGTGTAATATGTGTGTATATCTAAAAATGCAATCCAAAAACGCACACAAAGAAAATGTCAAAAATCCTTTGACGATGATGTTAAATTTTCATTTTGTAATTGTATATTTATTATTACTACTATTACTTACATTTTGTAAGTTTATATTGATGTTAATAATTTCAGATGTACCATTTTTCTTCTTCTGAACTTCTTTTATTTGCAATTTTGTAAGTCTAATAAAATTGTGTGACACTGAAGTTGATTAACATCTGAATCAAATCGTTATCTAAAACAATTTTTTTAAATCCTACCAGATTAAAAAAAAACAAACTAGTGAACAGAACACACCTTATGTTTTTTTATTATTATGTAATGTATAGACTCGCAATCTGTGGGTCGCGAGTTCGAATCCCCGTCCCACCAAACATGTTCGCCCTTTCAGCCGTGGGGGCGTTATAACGTGACGTTCAATCCCACTCTTCGTTGGATGGTGATGACTAGCTGCCTTCCCTCTAGTCTTATACTGTTAAATTAGGAACGGCTAGCGCAGATTTGTTTGTTTGTAATTAAGCACAAAGCTACTCAATGGACTATCTGTGCTCTGCCCACCACGGGTATCGGAACCCGGATTCTAGCGTTGTAAGTCCGCAGACATACCGTTGTGCCACTGGGGGCCGCTAGCACAGATAGCGAAATTCATAACAAACTCGATACCATTATGAATAAACACGGATGTTCTACAGTTTAATTTTTTAAAGTGAATATAATACACTTTATAGATAGCGTATCTGAGTTTCGTTTAACGAGACGTGTTGAATTTAGTAGATCATAGAAAGTCCTGACTACTACTGCATTTATTACAACTCGTAAAGACTGACAGTAAGTACATATTCCGTTGAATTACGTCATTCTAAGAATACGGAGTAAATTCACAGACGGCTGAACATATTACACTCCAAGGATTCTCCCTAACGACCACCTGACGCTGTAAAATAATTACATCGCTTCTGTTTATGATTAATTCACTCTCAGGGGGGCCGTAAGGCTTCACTTATCGCTCCAAGCAGAGACGTCTTTCACAGTTGGCTCTAACTAGTTTCAAACCATAGACGAGTGTTAAGTACCAAAAAAAAGATAAGAATTTAACATAACCTATATCAGGAAGATCACTGAGAAATTGTGATATATCCAACGTACATCTATTTCAGTTTATTAACAATAAGAAGTAACTTTTCCGAGTAAGTCGTACGTTGCATCACTAGTATCGGAGTTTTCGGGTCATAGGGGGAGCTGATGATGTTCTTTAAATCAAGAACTCTGAGCTATCAGAGTTTATCTAATAATTCTCCTTGTAATCATTGTCATCCACTGTTTTGTCGGACGGCTTACAGTTACTTGTCACTAAGCGTTGTCTATTGGGGAATTATTTAAATTGATCTAAATTAAAAAAAACAAAAAAACTCTGTCGATTCTTTTCTGAAAGCGCACGAGGAACATTATTTTCAACGCGTACTTCACGAGCCAGATTTTAGCCTGAAGGGGCTCTGGCGTGGCCTAGTGGTTAGCGTGCTCAGACTGTGAATCCAAGGGTGCGTGGTTCACTTTCCATTGTCGCAAAAACGCGCTCCGCACGTTGGGACCGAGAGTGTGCTGTAAGATAAAATCTCATTATTCGGTCAAACGAGAGTGTTGGTCATGGGTGCTGTAGATTAGCTGTCTTCACTTTCGCCTGTCAGTTCAGAATCTGGGACGGTGTTGGTCATGGGTGCTGTAGATTAGCTGTCTTCACTTTCGCCTGTCAGTTCAGAATCTGGGACGGTGTTGGTCATGGGTGCAGTAGATTAGCTGTCTTCACTTTCGCCTGTCAGTTCAAAATCTGGGACGGCTATACACAAAAGTCATTTTGGCGTAGTTTTAAGCAAGGATTTTCTATAAAGATACTGTAGAAAGGTCATAAGGTTCCGGATGAACTGAACCCACATGTGCATCTGGTTTGAGGTGGATTTTGTGCTTTAGCGAAGCATTACAGGAATAATACGCTATGTTAATGTTTGTTACCTTTATAACGGTCCACCGTGGGTCAGCGATTAAGTTACGGATGTACAACGCTTAAATCCGGGGTTCGACTCTCCGAGGTGGACAGAGTGTGGATCGCCCATTGTGTAGCTTTGTGCTAAAGAAAGGCAACATTTCTAACTGAACAAACCGTAACCTTCCGATTAAACTGTCTACTCTTTTGTTATTTTTCTTCAACCTTACACTACTTGAACGAGTTCGTTTGTTTGTAATTAAGCACATTTGATCTAAAGCCTTTGATCTGAGCCTTAAGGATCTCTGACCTGTCGTTTAGATCATCTATCGCATAATGAAAATACCAGTATCAGTGCCAACACCACGCTACGTCACCGTGACGTAACCAATCACTATGAAATCACACCTTATATCAATATAATAGCACTGTCTGTTGTATGTCCATGTAACTACTTCGCAGGATGTGGGTGGATCGTCACCAAAATTGGTATGGAGGTTCATTAGGCCCATGCGGGGGTACATACAAATTTCCAGTTTTGCATTTTGCGGTTCCTATGGGCGTTTTTTACCACTACCTTGCCCCCTGTAGATGGATCGTCACCAAAATTGGTATGTAGGTTCATTGGGTTCATGGAGATATTCTTGTAAACTTACGGTTTCACATTTTGTGTCTTGCAGTTTTTATGTGCGTTTTTCTTTCTTTTTTTTTTTACAATTACATATAAGGGAGGGACCTTTTCATGATCCTAAGATAACCTTTCATTAATCATGAATTTACATAACTTCCGTCCAGGGGATGGGTACTCCTTCTAGTATATAAATACAGCTGTTATTTCTTATATCAATAAACTGGAGAATAAATGCTATAATTTATGATATATAGTGACGTCTCGTACAAATATTATAATGAATAATATATATATATATATATCTGTGTAAATGTAAGCTACTCGTATCTGATGATGTCGAAACGTTGTACATTTGCTGTTATGTTAAACTTATATATTAAAGTTTTTCTTCATTACCCATTCAAGCCGTCTCCAAGCATTATTAGAACGAATAGAATGAAAAGGAAAATTCTGCAGATTTGCTAAAAGACAAGATAGTCTTCAATTTTTCAGGTTGATCATTTGTTTTAATGGAAACTTTTATATCGTATTTTCATAAGATTAACTTCATCTATCTATTTCACTGATCGAGAAACTGTTGTGGTTCCTAATTGTGGGTCCTAAGTTTTTGAATATCTGTTCTATAACAGGTTACTACAGCACAAAATATCACAGTGCAGATTGAGCTTTTGTTTTATATCTAAATCGCTGCTTGCGCTTTATCCACAGATTACCGGTTTCCAATAAGATGGCTGCCAGAAACAAAGAGAACGAAAGTTATATCACAAGAACAGCTGAATTCAGCACGTGAGAATTGCACTTAATATAAAGTAAGACTGAACTGGAAAGACAAAAAAAAAAAAGGCAGTTAACACTTTTTCTAACAATTCGACACGTGACAAGCATCGGAACCTATCATCGATCTTACACGTCCATTTTCTTTAAATTATAGATTAGGGGACCGCCTAAAATAATCGAATTATTTATTGTTTACGTGGTTTATTCGATTGTTATGCAGTTTTAAAAATGCAGTAATGTCATATTTTTACGCAGAGGAAAGAAACAGGTAAGGACCATCAGTCATTGACCGTTAGGGGGCTTCAGGTTTGAACCATACTACAACTTAGCGCCGTTAAAGTTCATCGTGACAATGTTTTGAAATATATTCCTAGTTAAATATTTTTCTTCGGAAATATTTTTTTTTTTGGGGGGGGCATATTTTTAAGATAAATTTAGTTTTATAGCTTATATTACGAAATATACTAACATATCGTGTTTGACTGAATAAAAGTGAAACTGAGATTAGTATAATAACAATATTTCAAGCCCAGGTACATGAAAGTATCTCCACATCGAGAGTGGTATTTTTTATCCTTAAATTGTTTGTTTGTTTATTTTGAATTTCGCG
>NW_013667768.1:40477-50269 GCF_000517525.1 Limulus polyphemus
TGTTTTCTATGTTAGTGGATGCTATGTCAGCTTGTGTTTTCTATATTCGTGGATACTATGTTAGCTTGTGTTTTCTATATTCGTGGATACTATGTTAGTTTGTGTTTTCTATGTTCGTGGATGCTATGTTAACTTGTGTTTTCTATATTTGTGGATACTATGTTAACTTGTGTTTTCTGTGCTCGTGGATACTATGTTAACTTGTGTTTTCTATATTCGTGCATACTATGTTAACTTGTGTTTTCTATGTTAGTGGATGCTATGTCAGCTTGTGTTTTCTATATTCGTGGATACTATGTTAACTTGTGTTTTCTATATTCGTGGATACTATGTTAACTTGTGTTTTCTATGTTCGTGGATACTATGTTTTATCCTTAAATATCCCAAGAAAGTGGACACAATTGGGTTTTTGAACACGTTTTTCTGAAATATTTAAATATCAAATTGTTTGTTAGTCTATGGCTTTGTTGGATACAGAGTTTCCTAATAGCATATATGATACACAACAAACTTGATTAAAAAATACCATCAATACGCACTTAATTCCACTAATTACTGAAGGAAAGGTGGTCCCTGTGTACTTAATTTCGCTAATTACTGAAGGAGAGGTGGTCCTCGTGTACTTAATTCCGCTAATTACTGAAGGAGAGGTGGTCCCCGTGTACTTAATTCCTCTAATTACTGAAGGAGAGGTGGTCCCTGTGTACTTAATTCCACTAATTACTGAAGGAGAGATGGTCCCTATGTACTTGATTCCACTAATTACTGAAGGAGAGGTGGTCCCCGTGTATTTTACTTAGACAGTTAGCGATTTCATCAGATGTTCTTCGTTAAAAAACAACAACATAGAAACACTCAGTATGATGAAATATATAAACTACACTGGTAGAGAAAAACCGGCTTTAAAAAACGTTTATTAGAGAAATGGCATTTCGCCTATGTTTGGGCGAACAGTTATTAACTCAAATACATTCTAAAATATGTGCATAAAATAGTACCCTTCAACAATCTGTGAGCAACATTTTACGTAATTGTTAGCATTTAACACTAATTACGATATCCCGAAAACTAAGAAAAAAGAAACTGTTTATTTAAACTCCTTCTTAAATAATATCAAAATAAACGTCAAAAATTACTTCTATTTTTTAAGTGTTAATCAAAAACTTACAAAAATAAAATAGAGCAACAATATCCTTACGGAACAACAATAACAACAACATAAATGAGTTTACTGTATTCTTCCGCAGTTTCCCGCCGTTGAAGCTTACCATAGACATGATCGAACGTCTGCTGTTGTCGCTTTTGTGTAGGATGTAGCGCCGTCTAGAAAGTTTTCTCTGGGAAGAGAGGTTAGTTGCACTGAATGCCCTAAATTTTTTCACCATTTGAGAAATTTATTTTTAAAGTAACTGTTTATTATAGAAAAGGGAGAATGACGCTTAAAGAAATATAATATAGTCTAAATATTAATACATTCCTAATAAGTTAGCCTCCTTGTATTTCATAAACATTAACCCTAATAAACTGAACCATAACTGTCATGCGATCTTGCTAACCCTTATCCAAGTACGTTTTACTTTTAGTGGTTCTGCTTCGTTACGATCGAATCAACGAGATTTTTAATAAGATATTTTTTTATAGAGTAGTACTATAAAATTTAAATCCGTGGAGTGTTTAACAAGATGTTTTGGGAAATAAGAAACGTATCAGCGCTTGAAACTGAAGGTAGGTTACACTTTACTGACTAATTATACACGCTAAAACTGACCCATAGCACCTAATTACTGAGCACGAGCAAGACGAGCGACCTCTTGGGAACTTGCTCTCGTGAGTTAAATAAAAATTTTAAAAATTATAATTTATTAACTTTCATTTTCCATAAAAGTGCAAGAAAATATTTAGTGTTTAATCCAATGAAATATTAGTTAAACACCCAATCTGAGTCATTTATACAAACATTCTTTGAGTTTGAGGTGGGGGATGGGAGGCTTTTTTTTCTAAACCCCTGCTACCACGTATCGCATTAACAGACTGTGAAACCTAGTGATAAAAGTTTAGATAAACGTCCTTTA
This sequence comes from Limulus polyphemus, assembly GCF_000517525.1. Classification (NCBI taxonomy): domain Eukaryota; kingdom Metazoa; phylum Arthropoda; class Merostomata; order Xiphosura; family Limulidae; genus Limulus; species Limulus polyphemus. The sequence goes on from NW_013667768.1 coordinate 42,550, forward strand.
CACTACAAATGTATATATATATATATTTATATAATTATTACCAACAGTTTGTATGTATTAACCCTGAAGAAGGTGTAAAAGCGAAACGTTGGTAGTAATAAAAAGCAAATATATTTACATCTGTAGTGTAAAGGTCGTTTCTCTAAACTTTTATCACAATGTGTAAATCCTTCCAGTATGCACTATAAACTTTGATGTGAAACCTAGTACCTACCAAGACAGGCATTATGAAAGTTATTGAATAACTTTGTAACTTTAAAGTGAGCTAACTGTTTTAAAAGGGGTGATAAGACATAAAACGTTTGTAGTGTTTGGGAATTTCATAGTTCTAAGTAGTACCCTTAAAAATTTAAGTTAAACCCGGCGAAGGTTTTTTCTTAAGATTTTCCATACCAACTGAAGTCTAGTAAGGTTGGACTGTGTCTTATAATTTATTATATCAGCTGAAGTCTATTAAGGCTGAGCTGTGCCTTAGAAGTTATTATACCAGCTGAAGTATAGTAAGGCTGAGCTGTGTCTTATAATTTATTATATCAGCTGAAGCATGGTAAAGCTGAACTGTGCCTTTAAACTTATTATATCAGCTGAAGTCTAGTAAGGCTGAGCTGTGCCTTAAAAGTTATTATACCAGCTGAAGTCTAGTAAGGCTGAGCTGTGCCTTAAAAGTTATTATACCAGCTGAAGTCTAGTAAGGCTGAGCTGTGCCTTAAAAGTTATTATACCAGCTGAAGTCTAGTAAGGCTGAGCTGTGTGTTAAAATTTATATCTGCTCTTAAGTTTGGTATGGTTTAATTAAAAGGAAGACGTGAAAATAAGAATGTTTTTATAGGCACTAAACAGTTACTCTATTTTCTGTATTCGAGCTGACGTACCCGTTCAACGCACGGGAAAGACATAGGTGGGTGAGACTGAAACACCGGCTTACGTCACTCCCCGAGAGGCCTGAAGGATACATGCCGGGTTTTACAAACGGGTCGGCGGTTACTCAGTTATAAACGGATATAACGCATGGAGCACACATAGGTGGTTTCCCAGGGGGGTGGGGGTGGGAGAGTGACATAGGTAATCAAGTCCAAACTCCGACCCCTCATGTCATTTAGACGATCGTTCGTAAGTATTTCTGTCATTTTCTTGTTGGATGAATCTACAATAATGGTTCAGTTTTAATTTGAAAAACGTTCCTCTGGCGCTTAAAACAAACTGTTGACTAGCTCCTGAATTGGTGTATAGAATAAAATAAAGCAATATATGTTTCACTAATTTCAATAGACATCTCCATTACTAGCTTCTATATACATTTACTTCACTACAAGTTTCGAAACAAATAAAAAAAACAAGCGTTTCCATGTTGTAGAAAAGCAGTTTTCGTCGTCTTCACCTAGTAGAGTTGTTATCACGCTGTGAAGATCGACGAGCACGCTTAAAACTAAGAATCAATCCTCGCAATGATTATTTCAATCTTTGGTATCCCCCAATCAACAATACTCGCAATGATTATATCCACCTTTGGTCCCCCCTCCCCCTGAAACGTACACTTTCCTACATGACTTTCTTGCTAGCAAAAACATACCATCTGAAGCATTTTTTTGAAAGTGTTGTTAAAAGTGCCTCCGCGTTTTTTGTTATCAAGTAAATAGTTTCATGAACCCTATTCATAGTTTCCATAAGGTTACCACTGAAACATGTAATTTTGTCTCACATTTATTTCATAGTGTTGCCACCAGCTAAAACTTTGATATTTTAAACGTTCGTCATGTGGCATTTCTGTCCAGGAAGCCATGAGTGCATCCGCCACATTACTGCTGGGAGTAGAATTATTGCCAGTTATTTATAGGTGTATTCTTTTCTGAAACTGTCTAATTGGTTGGATAACAGCCAATCACAGTGTAACCTGTCAGCACGGGCTATGCAGATCATTTTCATGCACGAGAGAGCAAACATTGAAAGAAACTAATATGATAAGGCTTAGGAAAAAGTACACTGATTACATCGGTTCATGGTCTACAAGTTTAGAGTTTGGAGTTTAATAGTTTTTTTGTTTGCATATGTTTGGACTTGGTTAAAGGTGATCTAAACATGACACGATTTCTATTACGTATTTACAGAGTAAATACTTTATAAAATGTGATTAAGATATTTAAGTAAAATTCTTTGCATGTTATTAAATCTTATCTTTTCTTTTTCTTGCAGGATCTTCGTCAATTTCACAAAATAATATGCTGAAGATACGATATCGATAAGATATTATTTACGAGTCGTATCAAGATGTTTACTTGGTTAACCCTGCAGATAATCATGTGGCCGGTAGTCAGTAGTTTAGAAATCAGCTGTCCAATTGAATGTGACTGTCTAGTTCATCAATCTTTGTTTATTAACGCTAAAGTTCAAACCGTGAACTGTTCATCTCGAGACCTACTAGAAATACCTAGTGTAGTACCTCTAACAACTGAGTCTCTTCTTCTTCCTGGAAATCAGTTCTCTGATCTGTTGAACAACATCCCGTTCCTCCCACGCCTCTTAGAGCTGGATCTTTCTAACAACCTAATCAAACAACTAGGACGTGGGTCCATCTTCCAAAACCTGACAAAGTTGCGCTTTCTTGACCTGTCCTACAACAGATTTCGGACGTTGCTTAATGGCGTTTTCCGTGGCATCCATAAGTTGGAAACATTAGTCATCTCAGCCGGCCATCTGAAGTTTATCGACGAACGAGTGTTTGATGACATGAATAATATGAAACACTTGAACTTAAAAGGTAATTCGATTCACTCAATATCAGCAGAGTGGTTTTATGATGTGATGAACTTGGAATTTCTTGAACTCGCTCACAACGAGGTTTTCTATCTAAACGGCGAAACATTCTCAGCAGTAGTCCATCTTCGCCATCTCTCGCTGTCTCATAACAGAATTAGAGGAATTCACGAAAGAGCTTTTGTGGGACTTCGAAATCTAACAACTTTGCTACTGGATAACAATTATATAACCGAAGTTCCGTCGGTAGCTCTTCTGTCCATGAGGTCTTTGAGGGTTCTTCGCTTGGACGCTAATCCCATTTCTCAATTAGGCACAGGTGCCTTTACCCACGTCCCCGTAGAGGAGATTTCGTTATCCAACTCAACTACGCTTCAGCTGATAGACCGTGGGTCCTTCTTGGACCTTCTCAGCCTAGAAAAAGCCTATCTTTTCAACAATCCATCTCTCCAATATGTAGACTCTCATGCTTTTATCAATGTACCACAGCTGAGGGTTTTGCTGTTGCACAGAAATAACCTTTCAGCTCTAAGTCACGAAATCGTCAAGAGACGCCCATCCGTACATCTTACTTTGCACGGCAACCCACTTCTATGTAATTGTAATGTCCGGTGGATTCGAAAGGCACTCGGTCAAGGTAACAGTTCGTCCGCAGTCTTCTTAGACCCAGACAAGTTAACGTGTTCTCAAACTCAGAAACTGGATTCGATCTCCCTTAAGTCACTGAATCTCGCTGATATACCTCCATTTTGTGAACCAGTCATGATTGGTTATCTTAACAAAACAATCAATGCAGAGATTCGAGAGTCACAAACGTTTGCTTGTCGTGCTTTTGGGATTCCCCCACCAAAACTACATTGGATTCTACCCTCTGGAATTGTGCTAAATGAATCAAACAACAATTTTCTGACTCCAGGAAAGCATCCTGGCACTCTAACTCTACACCACTTAAAGCCCAAGGATTCTGGAGTTTACAAGTGTGTCGCGGAAAACAACGTGAGTGTTGCCTTTAAAAACATCACCCTCCAAGTCAAGAATGTTGACATCGGTTTGTTTCCTCAGAGGGTATCCTCAACTTTTGTGACCGTTGTGTGGAATGGAACAGCTAGAAACAACTTCCCAGAGTACGACATACTTTACAAGACTGACAACCAACCGGGAGAAGAATATAAGACTATAACGGTAAGCTATGTCCACCGCTCATACACCATCAACAATCTTGAACCAGATACCAATTACCAATTTTGCATTGCAGTCAAGGATGAAGAAGAAGGGGACTATCTCCAACTTTCTTGTGCACATGCGCAAACACGAGACGCAAATTTCATCATGCAGGGCATATACACCACAAGCAAAGGAGCAATAGCTGTGGTGCTAGGAATTGTGGCGGGAATGTTCCTTACCATCTGTATGGCATCCATGGTTACCAGAAAGTATAGGCACAGGCACTACGAAACTCCTGAGAAGTCTTTAATTGGCAACATGGCTCATGCACTACCAGAGAACCTCAGCAGTTCCTTGATGTCGCAAGATAGTACCTGAAGACACACGGTTAATAATATCTCTTTTTAAGCTTTTGGCGGCTCATAACTTTTATACATCAAGACGATTCTTGGAGATTATTAGACTCTTTATGGAAGGTAACATCCGGAGAAGATAAAAATAAAACACAAAGTTTCTGTACTGAAATGGTTGTATTTAAAGACACATCTGGATTTATTTTGTGGATGGTGTGATTCTGTAGCAAGCGATAATTTACAACTTCCAATGTTGAAATAATGATACACATTTATTTAAATTGTATTGCCAGGGAAATGTTCAATGTGAAAGAAACGTGTGGGATACTGTAAAGCTTTGTGCAAGACAGCAAGGTTTAGTTTTCAACGTGACACGCGACAAATCACTTTAATATGTTAATCTCATGGTACATGATGGACAACTAGAAGACAATGTTCGGAAAGCTGCACTTTGGGTTAGCTGTACCGTGCTCACCCTAGGGATCAAACCTCGATATTTAGTGCCACCGCAAGAACAACAGAGGAAATTCTGGATTTTTAATGTGTTAGCCTTAAAACTTGATTATGTTAATAATAAGAATATTTTAACTTTGAAGTTAAAATTGTATGTTGTGCTTTTAAACTCTGTTAAACCAATAAAAAGTTATTTTAACCTTAAAAATTTAGTTCGTCTGGAAGAAGTGGAGTTATAATCCAGGTAGAAGGTTCGTGCTGAGGTTATTCGTCAGTAACATTTTTTCTATCTACATTTACAACTTGCACCGAATTACAAAAATACGTTTAGGAAGCAAACATTAAAAATAATAGGAAGACTATTCGAGTAGTTATTGTTTTTTTGGAGATAAGCATAAAGCTAAACAATGGGCTATTTGTGCTTTTATAATGCCCCAAAGTGCAGAGCAGCACGATTTTACGACAACGAGACGCGAACCATGGACCCTCTGATCCACAAGCCCGTACGATAACAGCCCAGCTTTCTCTTGGAAATAATTTCATGTCTTAATACAAGATGTATTTCTTGGAGTACGTGCAAAATGACACTCTCTCTCTCCATCACCACCAGCTGACGATCTGGGATCCGTTGCTTAGCAACCGGCAAAATTTGCTTTCGTTTTTGTTTTTTGTTGTTGTTTTTTTAATTATATATATATTTCTTATAATGGCTGTTATCCTTTCCTTGACAATGGAATCAAATTATAGTCGCCCAAAATTACTTGCTTACGTTAATTGACGCCTAATGATAATCAAACGAGGTTAAAGTTGTTGCCCAAATAATCTAAATAAACTTATCCAAGAGCGTACGTAATACGAGATTTTCGTACAATGTTCCTTCACAACTGACATAAAAATTAATGTCGCCAAAAATATGTATACAATAACTGACATCTAATGATAATCAAATGTGATTAAAAATACTTTCCAAGTAATCTCCACGAATACGTATAAACCAAAGTCGTATATAAGGTGACATTTTCATAAAATGTCTGACAACAATTAAAGTAAAACAAGTTATAGCCACTGACATTAATTAACATAAAAGTTGTTGTCACTGACATCAATTAACATGAAACAAAGTTGTAATTAATTTAAACAATTAAGATAAAAAAGGTAACAGTCAATGCCAACAATGAAATTTAAATAGACAGTGGTCACTGTTGACGAAACTTAAACAACTAGAAGTCACTCTCAACAATGAAACTTAAATAGACAGTGGTCACTCTCAACAATGAAACTTAAGTAGACAGTGGTCACTGTTGACGAAACTTAAACAACCAGAAGTCACTCTCAACAATGAAACGTAAGTAGACAGTGGTCACTCTCAACAATGAAACTTAAGTAGACAGTGGTCAGTGTTAACAGTAAAACTGAAACAACCAGAAATCACTCTCAACAATGAAACTTAAGTAGACAGTGGTCAGTGTTAACAGTAAAACTGAAACAAATAGAAGCCACTCTCAACAATGAAACTTTAACAAGCAGTAGTCACTTAAATAATCAGGAAAGTTGTTGATATCATAACAAACGTTTCCTTTGAATGAAAAAAGAAACATACACTGATATCAAGTGTAACGTTACGTGATATTACACAACACTAGAAGAAGTCTCTTTGTAATTAAAAATGAGAAATTATAACACACCATTCTGTTTACAGTAATTGTCCAAAGTTAATATAGTGTCTAATTTTGAATAAAGTTAAACACTTCATCTGACTAAGCGAGAAAGTTGCTTCAGTGTACTTTAAGGCCCCTTTTCCCATTTTCTTTTTGAAAAGAACAATATCTAATAAGATATATATATATAATATTCTTCTAGTCTATAGTTTTGTTTCATAAATCTTGGATTTTAATATTTCAATAGTTTATTTATTTTCAATTATTAACGTCCGTCTTTGTTAATTGTTGTTACCACGCTACCAGTATTGGAACATATATTAACATATTAGATAAGCAGGATATCTCTAACAACCAACAACCATGACTTAAGATCCTTTTAATTGTTTTACATGTCATCCCATGATATAGGATCGGAAGATTAACCCCCTGTATGTTTATAGTAATGTCTCAACACCAGTAATTAGGAGTTAACCCCTGTATGTTTATAGTAATGTCTCAACACCAGTAATTAGGAGTTAACCCCTGTATGTTTATAGTAATGTCTCACACCAGTAATTAGGTGTTCCCTAAATAACTGTCTTTTCGGCATGATATTTGTGCTATGAGGTGAAACAAACGTGTGTATTTTTGAAAATTGTTTGTTTTTTATTCTAGAAAATATGTATGCAACAGTTTGACGTTAACTTCTTCTTTCATAAGCCAAAAAAACATGAAAATAAAACACAAGCTAACATAGTATCCACGAACATAGAAAACACAAGTTAACATAGTATCCACAAATATAGAAAACACAAATTAACATAGTATCCACGAACATAGAAAACACAAGTTAACATAGTATCCACAAATATAGAAAACTCAAATTAACATAGTATCCACGAACATAGAAAACACAAGTTAACATAGTATCCACGAACATAGAAAACACAAGTTAACATAGTATCCACGAACATAGAAAACACAAGTTAACATAGTATCGACGAATACAGAAAACACAAGCTAACATAGTATCCACGAACATAGAAAACACAAGTTAACATAGTATCCACGAAAATAGAAAACACAAGTTAACATAGTATCCACGAACATAGAAAACACAAGTTAGCATAGTATCCACGAACATAGAAAACACAAGTTAACATAGTATCGACGAATACAGAAAACACAAGCTGGCCCGGCATGGCCAGGTGGTTAGGGTACTCGACTCGCAATCTGAGGGTCGCGGGTTCGAATCCCCGTCCCACCAAACATGCTCGCCCTTTCAGCCTGGGGGGCGTTATAATGTGACGGTCAATCCCACTATCGTTGGTAAAAGAGTAGCCCAAGAGTTGGCGGTGG
>NW_013667768.1:50465-51201 GCF_000517525.1 Limulus polyphemus
GAAAACACAAGCTGACATAGCATCCACTAACATAGAAAACACAAGTTAACATAGTATGCACGAATATAGAAAACACAAGTTAACATAGTATCCACAAATATAGAAAACACAAGTTAACATAGCATCCACGAACATAGAAAACACAAACTAACATAGCATCCACGAACATAGAAAACACAAACTAACATAGTATCCACGAATATAGAAAACACAAGCTAACATAGTATCAACGAATACAGAAAACACAAGTTAACATAGTATCCACAAACATAGAAAACACAAGTTAACATAGTATCCACGAATATAGAAAACACAAGCTGACATAGCATCCACTAACATAGAAAACACAAGTTAACATAGTATCCACGAATATAGAAAACACAAGCTGACATAGCATCCACTAACATAGAAAACACAAGTTAACATAGTATCCAGAACATAGAAAACACAAGGGCTTAGGGAATTTACAAAGCAAAGAAAAAAAACCGCTTTCAAAATTTTCCACAAACTACTCACTAAAATGTTAAACATTTGCTTTTCGTAGAATACATCTGGAAACTAATCAACACAGAGTCTCAGTGTTCTTCCAGAACAGTCTAACGTTATCACATCAGGCCTGAACACAGAGTCTCAGTGTTCTTCCAGAACAGTCTAACGTTATCACATCAGGCCTGAACACAGAGTCTCAGTGTTCTTCCAGAACAGTCTAACGTTATCACATCAGGCCTGAACACAG
>NW_013667768.1:51845-59107 GCF_000517525.1 Limulus polyphemus
GTAGATACGTGCATTGATGACATCCACCAAGTGTTCACGTGTCCACATTTATTGTAGATACGTGAATTGATGACATCCACCAAGTGTTCACGTGTCCACATTTACTGTAGATACGTGAATTGGTGACATCCACCAAGTGTTCACATGTCCACATTTACTGTAGATACGTGCATTGATGACATCCACCAAGTGTTCACGTGTCCACATTTATTGTAAATACGTGAATTGATGACATCCACCAAGTGTTCACGTGTCCACATTTATTGTAGATACGTGAATTGATGACATTCACCAAGTGTTCACGTGTCCACATTTATTGTAGATACGTGAATTGGTGACATCAACCAAGTGTTCGCATGCCCACATTTATTGTAGATACGTGAATTGGTGACACCACCAAGTGTTCACGTGTCCACATTTACTGTAGATACGTGAATTGGTTACATCCACCAAGTGTTCACATGTTCACATTTACTGTAGATACGTGAATTGGTTACATCCACCAAGTGTTCACGTGTCCACATTTATTGTAGATACGTGAATTGGTTACATCCACCAAGTGTTCACGTGTCCACATTTATTGTAGATACGTGAATTGGTTACATCCACCAAGTGTTCACGTGTCCACATTTATTGTAGATACGTGATTGATGACATTTATTAAAGATTAAAATAAGGCCTCATACCACATCGAGGTGCCGACAGTTTCGCCTGCTTTATATAACTTTAAAATGATTTTGTTCGCTTGTCTGTTTCTTGTTAAGTGAAAAGATACACAATGGGCTATCTCTTCTGTGCTCATCACGGGTATCGAAACCTGGTTTTGAGCGTTATAAATCCTTAAACTTGTCGCTGTGCTACTGGGGGGCTTTGAAAATGAAACACGCTATAACAAGTAATGTACATCCAAGAGCGACAAGACACTCCTTGACTAAAGCCTCTCCCCCCGATCTTCCTGTTACACCAACTTTAGATCATCACCCTCTTTAGCCTTATATTCCTGACTACTTAGAAATCAGACTCTTTTTAGTCCTACATTCCTGACTGTTTAGAAAACAGACTTTTTGTCTTATATTCCTGACTACTTAGAAATCAGACTTTTTTGTCTTATATTCCTGACTATTTAGAAATCAGACTTTTTTAGTCTTATATTCCTGACTATTTCGAAATCCGTGTTTTCTGTTCTGTGTATTTTGTGATTGGCTTAGTTGGATATTTTGAAAATTTCTCTACGTAAATAACATTATAGAGCGACATATATCAACTATAGCTAATCATATCCTGGCATTTATCTGTATTCTTCACTGCATCATCGCCCCCTAACAGCCCAGTGGTAAATCTGAAGGCTTACAACGCTACAAACTGAGTTTCGATATCCATCGGTGGGCACAGCACAGATAGCCCATAGTGTAGCTTTGCGTTTCACAACAAACAAACACTGCATGAGCCGATTGGAAAACTTTACTTAAATTCAATAAGTGACCACAAGAGGGCGTTAGAAGAAATACTTCCAAACTTAATGATAACTTTTTATCTCGTAAACTGATTCATTTTAAGTGTCTAAACTTTGATAAAATTAGAAAATATATAAAGTCGACCAATTAGCTTTGATTAATTTTTTAAGTTTCCGCCTGACGATCTTCTGTTAGTTTTTAATTTTCGTAATTAAAGAAGCGTTATGAATGAACTGTATCTGTCTAGGATGTTTTTCTCCAGTGGTGCCAGACATGGCCAGGTGTCTAGAGGGCACTTGACTCGCAGTCTGAGAGTTGTGGGATCGAATCCCCGTATCACCAAACATGCTCGCCCCTTTCAACCGTGGTAGCGTTATAATGTTACAGTCAATCCCACTATTCGTTGGTAAAAGAGTAGCCCAGTAGTTAGCGGTGGGTGATGATGACTAGCTGACTTACCTGTCTACCTACCTGTCTTCTTTCTGTCTATCTATCTATTAATCTTTCCATCTATCTGTCTATTTATTAGTCTCTCCATCTGCCTACCTGTCTTCTTTCTGTCTATCTATCTATTAATTTTTTCATCTATCTGTCTATTTATTAGTCTCTCCATCTACCTACCTGTCTTCTTTCTGTCTATCTATCTATTAATCTTTCCATCTATCTGTCTATTTATTAGTCTCTCCATCTGCCTACCAGTCTATCTCTGATATATTTGTTTGATATCTATCAACTGTTCCGTGATGCCCAACAATAAATCAGATTTCAAATATATAGTTTTATACTTCACAGTGGTTCTTGATATATTTTTATTTATTGGATTTCCCAGGATTATATGGTAAACAACACGTTTTATGTGCTAGTATTTTAACTATAGAAAGAAAAAAAACAACATTAATATCGCGCCATCTATAGGCAGATATATCAAATAACATATTTGGAAACTTTCATAGCAAGACGACAGTGTAAATAAAATGTAACTGTTTTTGAGAACACATTTGCTGAATTTTATTGAAATCAATATTTTTGATTCTCCTCTACCCAAAAAAAAAAATTAAAATCAGACAAATGACGTGACATGTGACAAAATTCAAAGAATTAAAAAATTGATCTCCTTTTGATTGTATTAACACATTTCATTAATACCAAAATAATCGATCACAAACTTTACTATTATAATTAACATGTTAAACGCAAATAAAAAGCTAAGCTAAACTCACTTAATCAAAACACAATTTTTTTTAAAATTCTAATTATCAAAGACTTAATAAAAACGTGTTTATTTATAATTAGTAAGTAAGTAAGTAACAGAAAGTAAGTTTTCCAAGACAATTGTTGTTGTTTTGTTTTTTTTACTTAACGCAAAATCTATGTGCAAACTGGATGAAGAAAACGTTCGTTTGTTTCGAGTATTCTTTGCCAGCTACATAAGGGCTATCTGTACTAACCGCTTCTATTTTTAAACTGATACGCTAGAGAGAAGTCAGATAGTCTTGGGCTACTATGATCAAATAGTGGGGTGTGATTGCCACTCTTATAACGCGCCCATGCCTCCATAGTGCGGAGCGGGATTTTATGGCAACGAGACACGAACCATTTACCTTCGGATTCACAATTGGGCCTGAAGAAAACGAATAAAACCTTCTTAGAATTATCATAAAGTAGCTATAACAGCTCTACATAAACTATTAACAAACATGTCATGCGTGACTTTAAGAAAACAAGTCCAACAGAAAGGTTCAGTGTTAAGTCCGAGGGCTTTAGCGCTATAAATCGGGTTTCGACTGCTCGCTGTAGGCACAGCACACATAGCCCAGCGTGTAGCTTTTGTGCTTAACAACAAACAAACCAACAGAAAGAAAGAGAGAGAGAGAAGAAGAAGAAAAAAAAACGTCTGAGGAACGTAACTCCGTGAGTTTGAAAAATAAAAACATTTCAGTTGTATCTTGTTAAAAAAATTCTTGAATTAACGTATCCTGACAGAAGAATATATAAACACTTTGTATAATAAAAGGATAATATTGGCTCTTTTTTCGGAATGCTATTTACATTTACTGGCATACGAATAAAGGTATTTTTACACTTTATTACAGTAAGCCATCTGGAATACATTTAACTACTTTTAAGAGTGATACACCAGATGGCGTGCAACCCTTAAAAAAAACTGTCTATAATAAAATCGCTTAAATTATAGACACTTGCAGCTAACAAAGTGGCAATAAACAGTTCTGAGCTTTACAAGCCGATTGGCCTTGGTCAAGATTCCTGCCAAACCCCGTCCTTAATAACCAATGAAGGGATGGACGAGAGGTACGGTATCTGATTTAATTGGGTAAACAATCTGCCCATTTAGCGGCACTGCAGGATCGTCACTTCTCAAGTGATGTCTTCTTCAGAAAGGTTCCACCTGGTGGTATAAGCGTAGCTAATACCTTCGACAAGTCATAAGTGAGTCACTTGGGGGTTCGGATGTAATTAAATTTCTTTACTTGGTAGTATTCACATAGTCACAGTTTGAGAGACCCGGTCACTTGTTAATATGTACATAGTCACAGTCTGAGAGACCCGGTCACCTGGTGGTGTGAACATATTATAGTTTAGACCATCAGTCACTTGGTGGTGTTCACATAGTTAGAGTCTTCGGCTTAAATGCGTGTAAATATATAACAAAACCTATAGTATATAGATAATTGTTTTCAGCAAGCTAAAAACAAACCAAGTTGTTGTCTTTGATAAGTAACATTCAACAAATAAGCCATCTGGTGGCATAAAGGATAGTTGCTGTTGTTGTCTTTAATAAGCTACAACTCAGCCACCTGGTGGTATAAATGATAGTTGCTGTTGTTGTATTTAATAAGCTACAAATAAGCCATCTGATGGTATAAATGATAGTTGCTGTTGTTGTTGTCTTTAATAAGCTACAAATAAGCCATCTGGTGGTATAAATGATAGTTGCTGTTGTTGTCTTTAATAAGCTAGAAAAATACCATCTGGTGGTATAAAAGATAATTACTGTCTTTAATAAGCTACCAATAAGCCATCTGGTGGTATAAAGGATAGTTACTGTCTTTAATAAGCTACAAATAAGCCACCTGGTGGTATAATGGATAGTTGCTGTCTTTAATATGCTAATCATCTAGTGACACATAAACAATTCCAATAACTATTTCTTCACCAAGTTACACATGAGCCACTTAGTGTAAAAAGGATAAATATAATATGTTACAATTAAGCCACCTGATGGCAGTTAGATAGTTTTTGTTTAAGAAAAAAATCCAATCAGCTAGTGATATATAGAAAACAATATTCTTCAGTAAACAACGAATTGTTAAGTGCTATTATCGATTATCTACAAATCCATCGGGGTGTCAGTTGTAAGTTTACTGACTTACAGCGCTAAAATCTGGTGTTCGATTCCTCGCGCTGGGCAGGACGCAGATAGTCCACGGTATCGCTTTGCACTAAAACAACTACAACACGTAAGCTACAAATCAGCCACTTGGCAGTACACAGATAGTTGTTGTTTTTAATAAGTTACAAATCAGTGATTTGTAACTTATTAAAAACAACAACTATCTGTGTACTGCCAAGTGGGTCACTTGGCAGTACACAGATAGTTGTTGTTAATTTTCAGGAAAAGTTTGTACTTCACAAGATAATTTCACTGTAGATTATTTGTCTCTTTTAGTTTTAAAGAAAGTGTGAACAAAACTCTTAATGGCTAGATGAACAAAAGATTAGCATGGGAGAGGTTGGAGGGGGGGGGGTTGTCACGGACTTCTTTAGAAACCACCTAAGAGATCTTTTTCCTTCTTTCTCTATGACATTTCTTCTGATTCTCTGTTTGAAATCCGTATCTTGTAGTGTACAATGGCAGCCCTTGTTGTCTACGTAAGGATGGTGAATCACTGTCCTCGGGAGCGAGCAGGACCGTACAAGTAAACCCATTAGTCCAGCACTCAAATAGATTGAATAGAGACATCCGTGTTGGCCATTATCACTGGCCGAAGTAAAAGCTCGTGAAATCGCTATCATTCAACGTGTGTGTGTTATTGGGAGACCTATGCTGTGCGGGAACAAAACCCCGCCGCGGGTGGGGCGCTCTAATCTCCGCACCGAAACACCATAAACGGCCCGGACCGCCATCTGGGCTGTGCTATCAGCCAAAACAATACAGAAACCGCGTAAACCGCATTTGTAGTAAGGCATCTTCGTCTTATAGCCCGGTTGAACGGTGATTGTCGGTGGGAAAGAACGGCGGTACAATTTTTTTTTCTTGGGGGGGAGGGAGGGGTAAGAATGAGACATTCGTAACAATCATGATGACGTCACGTACTACCGCGTGCATCTTCCACAGCTGGGCTTTGGGTTGGCTAATCCACAATGAGTCATTTGCTTAATAGTTTCCAGTCCGCAAAGACTGAACAAATAGTTTATTTTCAAGTTGTCGCCATTAGAATATTCCTAGAAAATTAAAAATAAAACATATTTACGATTCAGATCATTGGAAATCAGTCGATTATCTTACTCTTAGTATTTAACATTTGAATGTATCTCTGTTATTAGTACATACAGAGTATAATAAATAAAATACAAATCGAATTCAACAAACCTTACTAAATTACATTTCCACCAACCACTAAGCACCGTTTTATTTTTTTATTCTTAGTATTATATACTAGCATCAAATTCTCCTTGTTGAATATCACGATTGCTGTTGGAAGTCGTGCGGAAGAAATGTAAATGAAATTAATAAACTTCGAATCTAAATCACCATGATGGAAAGTTAAGTAAGCCTAACTTGATTTACATAGATCTACACAAACAAACGTCAATATGTGTGTCTGTCTGTTCTTTATACGTTTCTTGATCAATCAGTATCAAACTTGATACAGGATGATATGAGGAAGGTCAGAAAGGGGGGTGGGGGTTTGCACCCCGTCTAATTTTACATCTAATTTCGGAAAACTACCAAACCAGCACTGATACAGGATGACATGAGGAAGGTCATAAGGGGCTTGGACCCCCATCTAATTTCATATTGATATAATGCTCGCCCTTTCAGCCGTCAATCCCACTATTCGTTGGTAAAAGAGTCGCCCAAGAGTTGACGGTGGGTGGTTTTGACTAGCTGATTTCCCTCTAGTCTTACACTGCTAAATTAGGGACGGTTAGCCCAGATAGACCTCGTGTATCTTTGCGCGAAATTGAAAAACAAAGTCCTATCCTTTGCTACAAACGAGTTTTTATTTCACCTTTCCAACGAAAGAGTACTGCAGCTAAGTATTAGATAAAACTCTGCAATGTAAAAACTTTCTGATCAAGATTTAATTTATTAAGTCTTGTTGAGAATTTTTTCACGTTTGCCCCCTCTAGAGTATCAGAAAGATATCCAAGTTTTGGTCAGATATCGAAAATAAAGTACGAAAAATATTCCTACCTTACTTTCATACTCTCTTTTAGCCCATATCAGAAATATATGTACTAAAAAATTGGACAATAAAATGTAGAATAGCTTCTGTTGTGTTTTATAAACTGGCCAACAAATTAGATGACAATGGGAGAGTCTTATGTTTTATAAACTGGCCAACAAATCAGATGACAATGGAAGAGTCTTATATTTTATAAACTGGCCAACAAATCAGATGACAATGGGAGAGTCTTATGCTTTATAAACTAGCCAACAAATCAGATGACAATGGGAGAGTCTTATGTTTTATAAACTAGCCAACAAATCAGATGACAATGGAAGAGTCTTATGTTTTATAAACTGGCCAACAAATCAGATGACAATGGAAGAGTCTTATA
>NW_013667768.1:59981-62813 GCF_000517525.1 Limulus polyphemus
ATATTTTATAAACTGGTCAACAAATTAGATGACAATGGAAGAGTCTTATATTTTATAAACTGGTCAACAAATCAGATGACAATGGAAGAGTCTTATGTTTTATAAACTGGCCAACAAATCATATGACAATGGAAGAGTCTTATGTTTTATAAACTGGCCAACAAATTAGACGACAATGGAAGAGTCTTATGTTTTATAAACTAGCCAACAAATCAGATAACAATGGAAGAGTTTTTTAATTTTCTTTTGGGTATGTTTGTCTGTGCTCGCTTTTGGGTTATACTTTAAGGTATATTGCACATATATATGTGTGCATTTTTTTTTTTTACGGCAATGAGACGCCAACTTCGAATACTTGTATCCATTGTCTTGGCACGCTTAACACCATGTCACGTATATTAAAACGAATCCTCATTGTCTGAACATAACCATAAATTTAAATAAAATGTTCTAGTTTCACGCAGGCGTAAACTTTCGCAGAACTACCCGGATGTCAGATTTTATTAGTTACACGTCCATTAATGTGAAATGAAAAAGTAAAGATATGTTGTCGTTAATGTAAACAATCTGTACAATATTTAACTTTCTTTGTTTTCTAATTTCACCCGTGAAGAAAAAACTGTAACTTAACATCTGAAGGATGGGTTTTTGGTAAAGAGTTGTACACCTACAATATCGCATATTTTTCTATGGATTATTGAGATAAAGAAAACAATGGTTAGACTAAAAGAAACCTTACCATCTCTACATCGACTGAGGTCATTAAAATTTCTTTGGTTTCTTGGGAATATATATAAAAAAAGAGTTTCGAGCGACAGCAGTGACCCCCACCCGATCCCCTCAGTAGAAAGTCTGAGAGCTTAATGCGCTAAATATTGGGTTTCGAGGTTCGTGGTGTGCCAGTAGAAATTGCCCTTTGTACAGTTTTAGGCTTAACAACAATCAAACAAATACGATAGCGACAATTGGAATGTATCTCCGTTTGACACTTCACCAGTAAGCTTGAGGGCTTATAAAGCTAAAATGCAGGGTTAGATCTATGCAAAAAGAAGTCTGTATATAAAACTAAAAGCAAGATTATTTTCTTATAATATATCATATTTGCTTTTACTGTGATCGTTACGTTAGTGTTAGATCTGTATAGAATCATCCAGTTCATTAGAACTAACTAAATCTCGTACTAAGTTTCAATGTCGTACTTCAATGTCTTATGTTTAATAAATTTGTTATTTTTAACGTTGGTCTTGTTTATTTGTATACTTTTCATTAAGTTTTCGTACGTGCAGATTTTGTTGTTGTTGTTTTTTTAGATGAATGGGATTTTAGAAACTGGAATCCGATATAAAAATATTTTCTTTAATAGTTATATGTATTACGTTCCGTCATAAATGGAGGCCTAGCATGGCCTGATGATTAGGGCACTCGATTTGCAATCTTCGGATCGCGGGTTCGAATCCTGTCACCGAACATGCTCACCCTATCAGCCGTGAAGGTGTTTTAAGGTGACAAGAGCTGGTACAAGAGTAACCCAAGAAGTTGGCGGTGGGTTGTGTTGACTAGCTGCTTTTCCTCTAATCTAATACTTCAAAATTTGGGACGACTATGCAAACAAGCACAAGGTTCTGATTGGTTGGTACTTTTCAACGTTGCACTTATTAAGCTCCGGGCTAATGACCCCCCCCCGCAAAAAAAAAAGACAAAAATTCAACAACAAAACGAAACGTTCAGCTAATTCACCTGGTACTGTTAAGTAAATCTAATAAACTTGAGGATAGGTTAACGCATTTATTGGTCAGCTACAAATAGCTGCTTGAGGGGATGATACGAAGCTTATATATGAGCCATTCAGTTGTGGCACAGCGGTATGTTTGCGGAGTTACAACACTAAAAACCGAGTTTCGATACCCGTGGTGGGCAGAGCACAGATAGCCTATTGTGCAGCCTTGTGCTTAACTTCAAACAATAACTACAATCTTTACCTTCAGGTTTGCTTGAACCATCTAATCGTGTGAAGTTCAGCACAAGAAGAATTCTTAAAATTAGTGATTTACTAGTGAAAAGCAAGATAGAACGAAGGTTCTGTGTTGTATGCATATACACTGTTTAATACATACATTCTGTGTACCTAAAATCTGTGTACAAGCAGTTTAAAACACGTTCTATACTGTTTAATACATACATTCTGTACAACTAAAACCTGTGTACAGTATGTATGAAACACGTTCTATACTGTTTAATACATACATTCTGTGTACCTAAAACCTGTGTACAAGCAGTTTAAAACACGTTCTATACTGTCTACCACATACATTCTGTGCAACTAAAACCTGTGTACAAGTAGTTTAAAACACGTTCTATACTGTTTAATACATACATTCTGTACAACTAAAACCTGTGTACAGTATGTATGAAACACGTTCTATACTGTTTAATACATACATTCTGTGTACCTAAAACCTGTGTACAAGCAGTTTAAAACACGTTCTATACTGTCTACCACATACATTCTGTGCAACTAAAACCTGTGTACAAGTAGTTTAAAACACGTTCTATACTGTTTACCACATACATTCTGTACAACTAAAACCTGTGTACAAACAGTTTAAAACACGTTCTATACTGTCTACCACATACATTCTGTGTACCTAAAACCTGTGTACAAACAGTTTAAAACACGTTCTATACTGTTTCATACATACATTCTGTACAACTAAAACCTGTGTACAAGCAGTTTAAAACACGTTCTATACTGTTTAATACATACATTCTGTACAACTAAAACCTGTGTACAAGCAGTTTAAAACACGTTCTATACTGTTTAATACATACATT
>NW_013667768.1:63582-66175 GCF_000517525.1 Limulus polyphemus
CAAACAGTTTAAAACACGTTCTATACTGTTTACCACATACATTCTGTGCAACTAAAATCTGTGTACAAACAGTTTAAAACACGTTCTATACTGTTTCATACATACATTCTGTGCAACTAAAACCTGTGTACAAACAGTTTAAAACACGTTCTATACTGTTTCATACATACATTCTGTACAACTAAAATCTGTGTACAAGCAGTTTAAAACACGTTCTATACTGTTTCATACATACATTCTGTACAACTAAAATCTGTGTACAAGCAGTTTAAAACACGTTCTATACTGTCTACCACATACATTCTGTACAACTAAAAGCTGTGTACAAGCAGTTTAAAACACGTTCTATACTGTTTACCACATACATTCTGTGCAACTAAAAGCTGTGTACAAACAGTTTAAAACACGTTCAAAACTGTTTAATACACACACATTTTGAATCCACTGCTGTTTTTTGTAACATTGAAGATAGTTGAGGTTGTTGTTTGGTTCAGGGTATTATGGGTTCAAGCACCTGAACCAGACCCTATAATAATTTTAAATGTATTAATCTGTTATTGTACAGCAGGCTATAACCCGCGCGTTGGTGTATAATGGCAGAGATGAACTGAACACTAGTACACAGTCATACACCACTTATGAGTTAATAGGAATTCTTTAAATTTTCTTTTTGGTATGTTTATCTGTGCTCGCTTTTGGATTATATTTTAAGGTGTAATGCTTATATATATATATATATAGTTAAGCACATATTTAATGCAAAAATATGATAATTAAGTAAACGCTTAGCTTTGAAAACTAAAGAATCTCCTGTGAAGAAATAACAGTCCTGAGTATCAGTAATATGAACATGGAGGTTGTGACAATAATGTGTACGAAGAACGGGTTGGTAGAACTGTACAAGTACATAATTGTATACACAGGCATCCTTATTGTGGATTCGCTCTATCGTCACGTGGGTCTTAACCAATGGGAACTAAGTCCTATGATGCTTTGTTTTGATTGGCTAAAGCGGGTATAAGCATCACCAAACCTTTAACCCTTAACTACCGCAATATTATAATTTCTTACAATAAATTAACATATTAAACAAATTAGTATACTGTCCACAGATTATAATCACTCGAACATAAGTCGATAAAAACTTGAATATATATATAAAAAAAAAAGTTTTTTTTTTGGGGAAATATTAAAACCTTGGTGAAAGACTAACTTATAGAGATGAAATCATTCGTGCCAATTTAGTTATTTTTATGTTTTTATCTGCGCATGCGGAAGTGAATATTTGTTGAAGTTTGTCATACAGCATTCTATTTATTTTACTCTAGCTATCTGATGATTTGATGGAGTCTCATGAGCTAAAATTAAAAAGTTTCTGATCAGGATAAAGTGGAGATTATTGGACTGGAAGGTTTCAGATCAGGATAAAGTGGAGATTATTGGACTGGAAAGTTTCTGATCAAGATAAAGTGGCGATTATTGGTCTGGAAGTTTGTGATTAGGATAAAGTGGCGATTATTGGACTGGAAAGTCTCTGATCAAGATAAAGTGGCGATTATTGGACTGGAAAGTTTCTGATCAGGATAAAGTGGCGATTATTGAACTGGAAAGTTTCTGATCAAGATAAAGTGGCGATTATTGGAGAGGAAAGTTTCTGATCAGGATAAAGTGGCGATTATTGGACTGGAAAGTTTCTGATCAGGATAAAGTGGAGATTATTGGAGAGGAAAGATTCTGATCAAGATAAAGTGGCGATTATTGGACTGGAAAGTTTCTGATCAGGATAAAGTGGCGATTATTGGTCTGGAAAGTTTGTGATTAGGATAAAGTGGCGATTATTGGACTGGAAAGTTTCTGATCAAGATAAAGTGGCGATTATTGAACTGGAAAGTTTCTGATCAGGATAAAGTGGCGATTATTGGACTGGAAAGTGTCTGATCAGGATAAAGTGGCGATTATTGAAACCTTCAAGAATATAAATATGTATTCTAACTTCATTTTTTTAAAACCCCACCCCAAGCGGCTCACCATTAAGTATAAATGCCTATTACACTAAAAACCGGGCTTCAATACCCGTGATGGGTACAGCACAGACAGCTCAATATGTACCTTAGCGCTTAACAACCAGCACACAAAATATTTTTCTAACTTTTCCTAACGTTTCGGACGTCTCTCTTGTCTACATTTGGATTTTGGTCTTTTTTGTAGACCTGGGGGGGATCGGGTACATAAAACCTTTAGGGATTTGTTAAACGTTTTTAAAAGTAAGCTGCAAACACGTGGGTATTTTCCACAAATAAGTGTGTATTTTCCTATGATTTATGGCGTTTCTGTTGCAATGACAACCAATAACAAGATGTCATTATCTCTGTATCCTAGCAACGAAATAAGTCAGACATATCTCTCAATTTAAACCAGTTTTATCTGCTTCAATATAATGTATTTCATACTACAGTATATTGTTTTGAACTCTCTAATCAATATTTTCATCACAATCCACTGTTTGGGTTTATACTTTTTTTTAATATGTATGTGAATTTGTGGCAGTTTATATAAACTTTTTAAGCCAAAGAAAGATACGTTTAGATAGCTC
>NW_013667768.1:67010-68954 GCF_000517525.1 Limulus polyphemus
CCTAAATATCAGACAGTAAACTATAAAACACAATCACTCAAACAATTGATAAACACCTGGATATTTCCCCTAAATATCAGACAGTAAACTATAAAACACAATCACTCAAACAATTGATAAACACCTGGATATTTTCCCCTAAATATCAGACAGTAAACTATAAAACATAGCCACCCAAACGTATGGTTAAAAATAGTGTTTCCTTCTCAAACTAAACCATACATATAGAGCGGTTAATCACAGAATGAAAATACATAAGATTCATTAATAATAATAGTTAATAGTCGAATATACATTTATTAGCTAATAGTTACCTAGTTCCGTTTAAGTTATCATATATGTATATTTACATGCTAAGATTGTATTTAAAATGTCTGTTTACAAGTTAAGATTATACTTGAAAAGTCTGTTTACATGCTAAGATTGTATTTGAGAAGTATGTTTACATGCTAATATTATATTTGAAGTATGTTTAAATGTTAAGATTATACTTGAAAAGTCTGTTTACACGCTAAGATTGTATTTGAGAAGTATGTTTACATGCTAATATTATATTTGAAGTATGTTTAAATGTTAAGATTATACTTGAAAAGTCTGTTTACACGCTAAGATTGTATTTGAGAAGTATGTTTACATGCTAATATTATATTTGAAGTATGTTTAAATGTTAAGATTATACTTGAAAAGTCTGTTTACATGTTAAGATTGTATTTGAGAACTATGTTTACATGCTAAGATTATATTTGAAAATTCTGTTTACATGCTAAGTTTGTAGTAAAAAGTTTTCTGTTTTTTTGATGGTGAGGTCGTGTTTTTTATATGTTTAGGACCGTCGGTTTGAGAGGGTTTTGCTTGATAATCTTATGCGATTTCATAAGCTCAATCATCTTTCTAACGTAAAGTTCCTTTAATCAAATTAAAGTTATCCGTCCATTAGTTTTTGTTTGTTTGTAGATAAGCACAAAGATACACAATGGGCTATCCGTTCTGTGCCCACCACGGGTATCGAAACCCAGTGTTTAGCGCTATAAGCTTTCAGATTTACCGCTAAGCTCCTATTCATCTTATACGGTTAGTTACTGTCGCCTAGATTCGTTCATGATGGCTCCTTCCATGGTAACCGTAGAGATAGACAACGGAATTTCTGTTAACTTTAAATAGATAATGCATGAAACGTAATAAAACCAAAATAACTTTTTTAAACCAGTGATAATTATGTATACACACAAGTTTCGGGTTCTGTTCATGTTGCTAATATTTTTCTACATATATTCTGTAGACTTGTAGATTTAGGGATAACAAAACGATGTTTCTTTTCTCCCATAATTATGTATACACACAAGTTTCGGGTTCTGTTCATGTTGCTAATATTTTTCTACATATATTCTGTAGACTTGTAGATTTAGGGATAACAAAACGATGTTTCTTTTCTCCCAAATGTTTCATCCTATTAAGGGTGAATTTTATAGTCATTTTTCAATGATTTACATAGTTATTCACCATATACTAACTGGTGGATAATATGGTTATTCACCATACAGTATACAATATGATTATTTACTTTGTTGTTTACCAGGGGAATATGTGGTTAGTTACCAGTCAAATATATGGTTATTTGCCAGTGGACTATATGGTTGTTTACAGTTAGAATATATAGGTTTAGTCTAAATACACACACTTATATAATATAGTTTTAGTCTAAATACACACACACTTATATAATATAGTTTTAGTCTAAATACATACTTATAGAACATATATTTAGTCTAAATACATACTTATAGAACATAGGTTTAGTCTAAATACATACTTATAGAACATAGGCTCAGTCTAAATACACACACTTGTATAATATAGTTTTAGTCTAAATACATACTTATAGAACATAGGTTTAGTCTAAATAAATATTTAAAGAACATAGGTTTAGTCTAAATAAATACTTAT
>NW_013667768.1:69882-84890 GCF_000517525.1 Limulus polyphemus
AATAGAAGATAGGATTAGTCTGTATAGAAGATAGGCTTAGTTTGTATAGATACACTAATAGAAGATAGGATTAGTCTGTATAGAAGATAGGCTTAGTTTGTATAGATACACTAATAGAAGATAGGATTAGTCTGTATAGAAGATAGGCTTAGTTTGTATAGATACACTAATAGAAGATAGGATTAGTCTGTATAGAAGATAGGCTTAGTTTGTATAGATACACTAATAGAAGATAGGATTAGTCTGTATAGAAGATAGTTTTATTCTGTTTATGTTTTTTCTCTATGTGCGTGTGTTTTTGAATTTTATGATTTTAATATATACGAAACCGATAAGGAATTAAAATTACTTTAAGTTTTGAGGCTTTTGTGTTTTATTTTATTCTCCGATGAAGCGACCTCTAGCTTGCTTCTTTATATATATACATAATATTACGTTTAAAATCTAAGCTTTATATTTCACGATATCTTCAATGGAGCCTCTTTATAGTTCTACTAAACATTTTTTTTTCTAACTCTTAAAGCCTGGGTGAAGAGATAAGATTTAACAACCATCATGTATAATGTATTTTAGCAAACGATTTGGGCGTGACCTAGTGGTTATCATGCACTGGCTATGAAACCGAGGGTTTGCGGTTTAGAACTTATTGCCTCAAAAAATCTGTAACTCACTTTGGGGGGCCTACATGCATTATAAGCGTGACTGTCAGATCCAAATTTCTTCCCAGACGATAGTATATAACCCAATAGTTGGTTGTAGATGGTGTTGATTAGCTGTTTTCTCTATATTATATCAGTTTCAATTAGGGACGGACACGCGTAGATATCTACTGCGTAGCTTTGCGCGTAAATTCTTAAACAGATCAAACTCCTCCTTCTTACAACCGCGATGTACCATTTTATCCTGATCAATCCCGTTGTATTTACTATAGGTCCAAGTACACTAATATATATAACTTACAAGAATCAGTGAACTTTCTATGTAGGACTGGTAAGCCTATGGGCCACATTTACAGGGCCACTATAATACAAACTTCATGCTCGAACTACTATTCTGCGCTTATCCAGTTTAATTATTAGTGCCGCTATAATGAAAGTTTAATTTCTAGCCCGTGTGTAGTTTTGGAATTAGATAATTCGTCGAATTAATAAAATACAGACTTGTCAAACTTACTGTTATTTGTATCCTTGGTATTAAGAGCTTAGCGTAGTCTAATTGTCCATTACTTTGCTAGGAATGATTTAGCAGCCGTCTGTATTGTATAGACAAAAAATGTAAAAACTGATTCTATATAACAAAGTATACTTCCCTCACGATTGTGAACAGCCAAATATCTCTAAGGTTTAGAAGAACTGGAATGATAAGACTTATATTCTCTTCTATTATTGGCCAATTAGATAGATTCGCTGTATTTATTTTAATAAATCTTAACCTGAAACGAAGTTTGTTCAACTGACCGCTATTAATCCGAGTTGTGATGTTTTTAGTGTTAAGTGAATTAATGTCGTTTTTTTTTTACTAATGCTGTAATATAGTTGAGACATCCGGACCATCAAAACCTTAATTCAAGGCTTGTAATAGTATCTAATATTCATTACGCGGGTGTCTCCTTTTGAACCTAAACTACATTTTGATGGTTACGGAAAATTAAATATGTTTTGGTGCAAAAACTGCCGAAAGTGGCGTTATAATTTCGTATTTATTAGTTATTTCTTTTGCTTATATGGTGCTTCAATCTGACTTGAATCTGACTATGGACTTAAGCCTACATTCTAAATTGATTTCAGAAATGACCAAACTGAAAAAAATCTTGTCGTAACCCTAGAAAAAGTAATAGAATACTGATACTGAGAGTAAAATTCGATACTTCTAAAACGGTATATATATAAAACTACATGCAAAACCTCATAAAACAGGGGTCATGTAATTATCAACCATCATTTATTTAAAATGAGGCTTTAAATATGTTTGAAACACCCTTTTTTTTGTCATAGTATAACTTGAAATTAACTTCCAGAGTGTGGACTTGGTGTAAAACTAGGGAGTTTAGATTCGTTGTTTCTTTTAAAGACTAAAAGCAGTTTTCAGTTTCAGATAATCTTTTATACTTGTGTATAAAACAGATAGTCTTAATATATGTATTATATGTCTTAATATATGTATTATATGTCTTAATATATGTATTATATGTCTTAATATATGTATTATATGTCTTAATATATGAAATATATGTCTATATATGTATTACAACTGTCTTTCATTGTAAGTGTACTTTCGTTCGAATTTATATATTATTACAGCAATTATGCATTTGCTAGTATTACAGAAATTGTGAATTTGTCAACATTACAACGATTATGCATTTGCCAGTATTACAACAATAATACATTTGCCAGTATTACAACAATAATACATTTGCCAGTATTACAAGAATAATAACAATATTTGAATTAGCTACAAAAATACATCCTAATTACTTTCAATACCTAAATGACAAGCAATTCAGAATTTAAGCTTTAGAAAGACTTAGATATTCAACATGTGACTAAGCATGAAACATCATTTTAGGGCTGTTTATTGAGTTTATGAGCATTCATGAGTACAGTTTTCCTTTGAAAATATTCACTGGTTTGCTTGATAAACTATTAAATGTTCTAACCGAGTTATTAACACCAATGTTTATGTAAAGAGTAATAAAAACTGTACTTCAGTGTTAAGCTTTTATAAAACGAAACATATAAACGTATGGCTTGCATACATAACCATTTCTGTTTGTCAACTTAGTAACAGTTTTTATCAACTAATTCTAAGCAGTTGAAAGATGGCTTGTAACAGTTTTTATCAACTAATTCTGAGAAGCTGAAAGATGGCTTGTAACGGTTTTTATCAACTAATTCTGAGAAGCTGAAAGATGGCTTGTAACGGTTTTTATCAACTAATTCTGAGAAGCTGAAAGATGGCTTGTAACAGTTTTTATCAACTAATTCTGAGAAGCTGAAAGATGGCTTGTAACAGTTTTTATCAACTAATTCTAAGAAGCTGAAAGATGGCTTGTAACAGTTTTTATCAACTAATTCTGAGAAGCTGAAAGATGGCTTGTAACAGTTTTTATCAACTAATTCTAAGAAGCTGAAAGATGGCTTGTAACAGTTTTTATCAACTAATTCTAAGAAGCTGAAAGATGGCTTGTAACAGTTTTTATCAACTAATTCTAAGAAGCTGAAAGATGGCTTGTAACAGTTTTTATCAAACGAATTTCTGAACCGGAAACGGGATTTGGTCGAAACGTTGAATTGTTTGCCTGTCAACGAGATTCAAAAATGTATGGTTTAATTTGTGGCACATTTGTGAGTCTGCTGTTTTAGTCAACTTAATATAAGTTCAAACCTTTGGATATGCTCAACCTTAAACATCATGACACTAAATCACTGAATGGAAACAAGAACTTCCTTAGAAGTAATTACAATAACGAAATGGAGATTTTTACTTATATAGTGTCAACTGTCAGTGGTACTGATGTGTTTTACCAGATGTTAAAATTTTACTTCCAACCAATCATCATCGCTCTTTCTACGTTCTATGTGTTTTGATTGGCCATTAAATTGAGATTGTAGATTCGATATCATCATAATTCAACTACAAGGAACACTTACTACAGCTTTTCTCATCCTGAAATCTCTCGGCCCTGGTGAGTGGAGTGGTACGTTCACATTCCAGAGAGCGAGGTCGAAATGTACGAACCATTCATTTAGTAGTTATACGCCATATTCTCGCGTGAATTATCACACGGGAATAAAAGAAACTTGAAAATAGCACAGAAACGTTATGTGGGAATATTTCTCAATGGATGGAACCAATCATTCGATATGAATCAAGCTGTGAGCTCGCACGTCCTGTCTAATTTCGCACAAATCCGGCAGAATCAAACTGCTTGCGCCGCCGATAAAGTTCATAGGGAAGCGGCGACAGGATTTTAACACCTTCGCCGCAACGGCAAGATTTGATCTTGGCTTTTCCCACGAGTGGACAACGTGGCTGACACTGACGGCCAACGGGACGATGCCGCCAAGTTTCTCGGCACATCGTTCCTAGCGACCAATCAGCGAGCAGTAAAAATACATAATACGCGTGACCCTCTGGTTCCCACCCCTTGTCTTCTTTACCAGGAGATCTGTCTCAGGACTTTGGAGATTGTTGGCTGTAACAAACTTCCTGAGCTTGTTTTGATTTCTTCCGCCCGAGATCGCTATCATCTGAACGAATTCCCTTTTTAATCTTTTTATTTTATTTTATTTTTTTATTTAAACAAAACCAAACTGGTCCTACCAAGAACCAGTCCAGTGTCAACGGTTTCATCTCTTCACGTTAGAAATGAAGCTACTCGTTTCGTTTCTCTTGGTTTCGCCGTTTCTATCTAATCCAGTTTCGGGAACATGGTGGTAAGTTCAACTCATACTTCCTCTGCTCGAACAGTTGCATCCTATAGTGTTAATGTCTTCTTCCTTCCGCTCTACTTCCTTCCTTTCATCTATTAATGAAACTAATTTTGTCTTATATTGGCTAAAACGATACATGATACTTCTGAATATATATATATAAACCTGAAACTAACAAATCAACTCTGCATACGAAAAGTCAATCTAATTTTAAAAGATCCTTTCTATGCTTCAACTGCTATATTATTTTGTTTTTGTTTTTAATCTGTTAGTTCCAAGCAATCCTTTACTTATATGTTAAAATATATACTTTTGAACTTTCACGTAGTTGAGTAAAAAAACGTTTTTTTTTATAAAAAACGATCTTTGTTTATCTTTTACTTTTTTAACTTATTTTTGCGGTTGAACAAAGTAAATATCTTTTACTTTTTTAACTTATTTTTGCGGTTGAACAAAGTAATTATCTTTTACTTTTTTTAAACTTATTTTTGCGGTTGAACAAAGTAATTATCTTTTACTTTTTTTAACTTATTTTTGCGGTTGAACAAAGTAATTATCTTTTACTTTTTCTCCTACTTAAGATGGCGGCTCGTAACACCGTACCTAAAATATTAGTTTTCAACTAACATTTATCATAATGAAAATGCTGGGGTAAGTTTTACAAACACCTATAGAGCTGTCACATCCAGCTGAGCCTAACTCAATGCAGAATAGATGTTCGAGAAAATCAGTATAAAACAGTAGGATAACTTCTTAAGTGAATAAACGCTAATAGGCTTAATTATTTTCGTTATGAGGTAAAGATTATTAGCCAGTTATCATCTTGATATGTAAATGTACAAACTTTTGTGGTAAAACGATAACTCTGAGATTTTTTTTATTACCAAATATGTCGCTTCTCTGTTGGTTACCCGCCAATATTGTCAATCTTCTAGAATGAATTCTGGTTTATACAATGATATTCAACCGAAAAAAAGACGAAAAACAAACAGTTTTTAGTTTAGGCTAAGCTTAAGATACTTATTAGTTATACAGTGGTTTCAGTTTCAGTTTGGGTCGTTAAATAGATGTAGTTATACAGTAGTTTTAGTTTCAGTTTTGGACGTTAAGTAACTGTAGTTATACAGTGGTTTTAGTTTCAGTTTCTAACATTAAGTAACTGTTGTTATACAGTGGTTTTAGTTTCAGTTTCTGACGTTAAGTAACTGTAGTTATACAGTAGTTTTAGTTTCAGTTTCTAACGTTAAGTAACTGTAGTTATACAGTGGTTTTAGTTTCAGTTTCTGACGTTAAGTAACTGTAGTTATACAGTGGTTTTAGTTTCAGTTTTTGGACGTTAAATAGCTGTAGTTATACAGTGGTTTTAGTTTCATTTTTGGACGTTAAATAGCTGTAGTTATACAGTGGTTTTAGTTTCAGTTTTGGAAGTTAAATAGCTGTAGTTATGCAGTGGTTTTAGTTTCAGTTTTGGACGTTAAGTAACTGTAGTTATACAGTGGTTGTAGTTTCAGTTATGTACGTTAAATAGCTGTAGTTATACAGTGGTTGTAGTTTCAGTTATGTACGTTAAATAGCTGTAGTTATACAGTGATTTTAGTTTCCGTATTGGAAGTTAAGTAACTGTAGTTATACAGTGGTTTGAACTTCAATTTTTCACGTTTTCAGCCAACATACGTAGGACTTGTAGGGGCGAATTATATATTTACTGCAGGATATAAAGTAAGTAGAACATAGGATTTTGTTTTCGTTAATCACGCAGACTGGTAACAAAAATAAAGTGATGATTTAAAGTTGCTTGCTTTGGTGTTGTTAAACACAAAGTTTGCACAGTGGGCTATCTGTGCCCAACCCACTATAAACGGGTATCGGAACCCAATTGTTAGCGTCGTAAGCCGGCAGAATTACCATTGAGCCACTGGGAGGCTTATTTAACAGCAGTGAGAACCTGAGAATAAGAATTTCCATGGTAAATACATATACTTAGTTTGCTTCGTATCTATTTCGACACATCATGGTAATGAAGGTGTTTTAGCACGGGGTCAGCCGAGGTCATTGACGGGTCAAATACGCTATTTAAAAAAAAAAGACGTGAGATTGAGAATACAGAAGTTAACGAGTAAATATAAATATTTCATTTAAGTAAATGTCGCTCCCCAGTGGCACAGCGGCATGTCTGCGGACTTACAACGCTAGAAACCGGGTTTCGATACTCGTGGTGGGCAGAGCACAGATAGACCTTTGTGTAGCTTTGTGCTTAACTTCAAACAAACAAACAATGAGTAAATGTCGCTCCCCAGTGGCACAGCGGTATGTCTGCAGACTTACAACGCTAGAAACCGGGTTTCGATACTCGTGGTGGGCAGAGCACAGATAGACCTTTGTGTAGCTTTGTGCTTCACAACAAACAAGCAAACAATAAGTAAATGTCGGCAAAGAAGGGTTAATAAAATCAAGTGGAATGATGGGAAATGAAGTTTCCTGTTGGTCGTTTTCAGCTATTTATTTAAGAAAGGGACAACGAAGCGGCGGATAACTATCTATCTATTCGCTCCAAACAGAAGACTGAGAACAACGGTACAGTTTGGTTTACTATCACGTGTGTTAAGTAAATACTGTGTGATCCACATTGCCACAAGTAACTAGTTTTAATGGGATGAAAAAATTCTAATGAGGACAACTGGCGAACACATAAACTAACTATATAGTTTGCCCCCACCACCAGCTTATAACACTAAAATTCGGGTTTCGATACCGGCGGCCAGAGCACAGATAAGCCCATAGATAGAAATAAACAGTTTTTGTAACTGCCATCATTATAAAGTGTGTCATTCTTGGGCACCTTGATATAAAGAGTGGAGCATAACAAAACTCCAATAAAACACAACAGTCACATAAGCCTTGCTTTTGTCTAATAACTTATTAGCGAAAACAAGGCAAAATATACGATTATGTGTCAACTCCACTATATATCTATAGCCGACGAGACCATTCGCTAATAACCAGGGCTCATGATTATTAGGTTGTATTTACGAGATCACCTAACGGGTCTGATATTATATATGTTCAATGTGTCCAACGTTATCAGCGCATGCGGGACATAAAATATTTTATAAAAAAATTTCGCGAAATAGAACAGAATTAGCGTCTTTATTGGGAGGGGGGGGGGGGAATTCATTATGGTCCACTCACCATCTGTTGTCAATTTTGTATACGGGTATAGAAGAACGGTTTAGATTTTTGGGATAAATATAGAGAGTGAAGTAAACATCACGTATAAGAAAAAATATATATAAAATTGATAGAGAATTGGTTAGAGATTTTTTATGTTCTGTCGGTAAGCGAGAGATGTCATGACAGAGCGTTTGTAAGCATTCAAACCGTGTTCTGTAATCATGACAAAAATCAAAATGTAGGTAAAATATTTAAGTTACTTTTTTTACTTAAGATCGAGCGTGGCCTATTTCTGGATAGCGTGCCGTACTGTGAATTCGATGGTTCGCGTCCCGTTACCGCAAACTCGTCCTGGGTGCGTTTTAAGAATGAAACCTACTTTTCGATTACAGTAGTCCCACGAGTTGGCGGTGGGTGCTGTTTAAGAGTTGCCTTCCCTCTAGTTTATTAGTTTAAAATTATGGATGACTTTGTTCAGATGACCTTGTGTGGCTTTCCTCGAACACATGACAGAAACATACTTTTTTTCCTAGGTTAAATGAGGGTTGAAATATATACCAAATTCCTTTAAAATGGTGGAATTCTTACTTCATGCTTACGCCTGGTAACTTAGCGATAAGTCTGAGGACGAACGTGTAGCTTTGTGCTTAACAGCAAACGTACAAATTCTCCTACTCGGTTCTTAAAGTGTGAAAGTAAACCAAAAATACCTTAAGAAATAATGTGGGTGTTACGTTTTACTTCCTTAAATGTGCGTGAAAATATACACGAAGTGGTTATTATAATTGTACGGTTGTTACGTTTTATTTCCTTAAATGAGTGTGAAAATATTACACGAAGTGGTTATTAGAATTATACGGTTGTTACGTTTTATTTCCTTAAATGAGTGTGAAAATATACACGAAGTGGTTATTATAATTGTACGGTTGTTACGTTTTATTTCCTTAAATGAGTGTGAAAATATACACGAAGGAGTTATTAGAATTGTACGGTTGTTACATTTTACTTCCTTAAATGAGTGTGAAAATATACACGAAGTGGTTATTAGAATTATACGGTTGTTACGTTTTATTTCCTTAAATGTGTGTGAAAATATACACGAAGGAGTTATTATAATTGTACGGTTGTTACGTTTTACTTCCTTAAATGAGTGTGAAAATATACACGAAGTGGTTATTATAATTGTACGGTTGTTACGTTTTATTTCCTTAAATGTGCGTGGAAATATACACGAAGTGGTTATTAGAATTATACGGTTGTTACGTTTTATTTCCTTAAATGAGTGTGAAAATATACACGAAGTGGTTATTATAATTGTACGGTTGTTTCTTTTTACTTCCTTAAATGTGTGTGAAAATATACACGAAGGAGTTATTAGAATTGTACGGTTGTTACGTTTTATTTCCTTAAATGAGTGTGAAAATATACACGAAGTGGTTATTATAATTGTACGGTTGTTACGTTTTATTTCCTTAAATGAGTGTGAAAATATACACGAAGGAGTTATTAGAATTGTACGGTTGTTACGTTTTATTTCCTTAAATGAGTGTGAAAATATACACGAAGGAGTTATTATAATTGTACGGTTGTTACGTTTTATTTTCTTAAATGAGTGTGAAAATATACACGAAGGGTTATTAGGATTGTACGGTTGTTACGTTTTATTTCCTTAAATGAGTGTGAAAATATTACACGAAGTGGTTATTAGAGGGTCCAGAGCTCGCGTCCCGTTACCACAATATATACACGCACATACATACACACATGCGAATGCGTTATAAGAGTGACGGTCAAATCCTACTCGATTAGAGCATCGCAAAAGTTGACGATAGGTGCTGTAGACTAGCTCTAACCTCCACCACCACCCCCCTCAGTTCAATATATAGGACGACTAGCGCAGATATCCCTCGTGTAGCTTTGCACTAATATCCAAAACAAACCAATCAAGGAACTTATTAACTAGTAAATTTAAGTATGATTATATATCAAAGTTAGTGATTGAAGCAAGCTGTGCTAATAACAAATGAGAAAGGGAATAATTAGCCTTAAGACAGGAAATATTCGCCTGTAGTAAAATTCATCTTTAAATATTTATAGACACGAGTTTTCGAAATTTGATGTGTCATTTGAAGCACCGTTTTAAGGCCTACTAGACTAATTTCGCGTGGTTGCTAGAACCGGATCGAAACAGGGTAATTACTCGTGGTTGCTAGGAAACCGGATCGAAACAGGGTAATTACTCGTGGTTGCTATGACACCGGATCAAACAGAGTAATTATCATGAGTGAACGGACCTAAAAATATAAAAAGATTTTGTTTGCCCACCCAATCTTGTATATATTTGTCACTGTATCTTTCTGTTTCTCAACCAATTTATCTGTCTATCTATCTATAGCCGTTGCTGTAGATATGTAAATTGCGGGATTTATTATTTCTACACCACTGAAAGTCCTAGTGTTACAGATTACACAAAGTTGTCAGAGTTATACTTCTGCTGGATGTCAAGATGTTGAATAGTAGACATAAAGAAACTATTAGTCTTATGATTGTGAGGTTAGTGTAGAAGTCGCTGATTATCATATATGAAAGTAAAAATAAAATTGTTACTTAATAGATTGTGAAGGTAATGTGTCAGCTGCTGGGTTGTGAAGGTACTGTGTCAGCTGCTGGGTTGTGAAGGTAATGTGTCAGCTGCTGGGTTGTGAAGGTACTGTGTCAGCTGCTGGTTGTGAAGGTAATGTGTCAGCTGCTAGATTGTGAAGGTACTGTGTCAGCTGCTGGGTTGTGAGGGTAATGTGTCAGCTGCTAGATTGTGAAGGTAATGTATCAGCTGGTGGGTTGTGAAGGTACTGTGTCAGCTGTTGGGTTGTGAGGGTAAAAATGAAGTTATTAGTTATGTTCTGAAGGTAAAGATATTAGTTGACAGACCCTGAAGCAAATGATGTTAGTTGTGAAGTTAAAGTTGAAGACGTTGTATTATGAAGGTAAAGATTAAGTTGTTGTTTTATTATGAAGATAAAAATTAAGTTGTTGTTTTATTATGAAGGTAAACATTAAGTTGTTAGTTGTTATGTTCTGAAGGTAAACATTAAGGTTTTAGGTTTTGAAGGTAAAGATGAATTCAGATTTTGACGGCATAGATGAGTCTAAATTGTTGGATTGAGAACATAACATAGTTGAAGAGAAATGACTTAAGAAAGCTGTGAACATTTTAATAAGTTGTAGCATCCATTCTAACGAACAACTCCATATCGAATACAATAAGAACTAAAAACATTATTTCACAAATTACCAAATCATTTGAAGAAGTGACTAATTTCTAGCTCTACTATTGGTGTTTCTTCAACAATAAGTCAGTTTCTAGCTCTACTATTGGTGTTTCTTCAACAATAAGTCAGTTTCTAGCTCTACTATTGGTGTTTCTTCAACAATAAGTCAGTTTCTAGTTCTACTATTGATGTTTATTCAACAATAAGTTAGTTTCTAGTTCTAATATTGATGTTTATTCAACAATAAGTTAGTTTCTAGTTCTAATATTGATGTTTATACAACAATAAGTTAGTTTCTAGTTCTACTATTGATGTTTATTCAACAATAAGTTAGTTTCTAGTTCTACTATTGATGTTTCTTCAACAATAAGTTAGTTTCTAGTTCTACCATTGATGTTTATTCAACAATAAGTTAGTTTCTAGTTCTACTATTGATGTTTATACAACAATAAGTTAGTTTCTAGTTCTACTATTGATGTTTATACAACAATAAGTTAGTTTCTAGTTCTACTATTGATGTTTATTCAACAATAAGTTAGTTTCTAGCTCTACTATTGATGTTTATTCAACAATAAGTCAGTTTCTAGCTCTACTATTGATGTTTCTTCAACAATAAGTCAGTTTCTAGTTCTACTATTGATGCATGTTCAACAATAAGTCAGATTCTAGCTGTTCTATTGATGTTTCTTCAACAATAAGTCAGATTCTAGCTGTTCTATTGATGTTTCTTCAACAATAAGTTAGTTCATAATTTTACTATTGATGTTTATTCAACAATAAGTTAGTTTCTAGTTCTACTATTGATGTTTATACAACAATAAGTTAGTTTCTAGTTCTACCATTGATGTTTATTCAACAATAAGTTAGTTTCTAGTTCTACTATTGATGTTTATACAACAATAAGTTAGTTTCTAGTTCTACTATTGATGTTTATTCAACAATAAGTAAGTTTCTAGTTCTACTATTGATGTTTCTTCAACAATATGTTAGTTTCTAGTTCTACTATTGATGTTTCTTCAACAATATGTTAGTTTCTAGTTCTACTATTGATGTTTATTCAACAATATGTTAGTTTCTAGTTCTACTATTGATGTTTATTCAACAATATGTTAGTTTCTAGTTCTACTATTGATGTTTATTCAACAATATGTTAGTTTCTAGTTCTACTATTGATGTTTATTCAACAATATGTTAGTTTCTAGCTCTATTATAACTCTACCAAGTAACCCATACACATGATATTTATTGTCATCAAGTAACCCATACACATGTTTGCTGTCACTAAGTAACCTATACACACGAAGTTTACTGTCACCAAGTAACCCACACAAATGATGTTTGTTAGTTTTTTCTATTGATACTTCTTGAACAATAAGTTAGTTTCTAGTGATCATCTAACGATGATTCTTGAACAATAAGTTCTTTAGTTTCTAGTGATCATCTAACGATGATTCTTGAACAATAAGTTCGTTAGTTTCTAGTGATCATCTAACGATGATTCGTGAACAATAAGTTAGTATCTAGTGATCATCTAACGATGATTCTTGAACAATAAGTTGGTTAGTTTCTAGTGATCATCTAACGATGATTCTTGAACAATAAGTTGGTTAGTTTCTAGTGATCATCTAACGATGTTTCTTGAACAATAAGTTGGTTAGTTTCTAGTGATCATCTAACGATGTTTCTTGAACAATAAGTTGGTTAGTTTCTAGTTATCATCTAACGATGATTCTTGAACAATAAGTTAGTATCTAGTGATCATCTCACGATGTTTCTTGAACAATAAGTTCGTTAGTTTCTAGTGATTATCTAACAACAAGTTTGTGCTGTAGAAACGGATCTTGATTGCCTATTTTTCAGGTTTTTGACAAAGATGTCGTCTTTAGGGGCTCCCATTATGTGTAGCAGCATACCAGGGTTTGTTCAGAAGCAGCGCCGCCTATGTCAGAAACACCCCGACGTTATGGCCAGCATTAGTAGAGGAGTAAGAGTAGGTGTGAAAGAGTGCCAACATCAGTTTCAGAACCATCGTTGGAACTGTTCGACAGGGGACACGGGTACTTCAGTGTTCGGGAAATTCATGCTCAAGAGTAAGTGTCAACCCATACTGTCCCCAAGTAAACCCCCCCCCCGACACACATGATGAGTACTATCACCAAGTAACCTACACATGATGTTTAATATCACCAAGTAGCATACACACATGATGTTTAATGTCACCAAATAACCTAGATACATGTTTAATGTCACCAAGTACCATACACATGATGTTTAATATCACCAAGTAACATACACATGATGTTTAATGTCACCAAGTAGCATACACACATGATGTTTAATGTCACCAAGTAACATACACACATGATGTTTAATATCACCAAGTAACATACACACATGATGTTTAATGTCACCAAGTAGCATACACACATGATGTTTAATGTCACCAAGTAACATACACACATGATGTTTAATGTCACCAAGTAACCCACACACGTGATGTTTAATATCACCAAGTAACATACACACATGATGTTTAATGTCACCAAATAACCTAGATACATGTTTAATGTCACCAAGTAACCCACACACGTGATGTTTAATATCACCAAGTAACATACACACATGATGTTTAATGTCACCAAGTAGCATACACACATGATGTTTAATGTCACCAAGTAACATACACACATGATGTTTAATGTCACCAAATAACCTAGATACATGTTTAATATCACCAAGTAACATACACATGATGTTTAATGTCACCAAGTAGCATACACACATGATGTTTAATGTCACCAAGTAACATACACACATGTTTAATGTCACCAAGTAACCCACACACGTGATGTTTAATATCACCAAGTAACATACACATGATGTTTAATGTCATCAAGTAACATACACACATGTTTAATATCACCAAGTAACATACACACATGATGTTTAATATCACCAAGTAACATATTAAACATCATGTGCGTATGTTACTTGGTGACATTAAACATCATGTGGGTATGTTACTTGGTGACATTAAACATGTGTGTAGGTTACTTTGTAACATTAAATATCATGTGTGTGGGTTACTTGGTGATATTAAACATCACGTGTGGGGGTTACTTGGTGACATTAAACATCATGTGTATGTTACTTGGTGACATTAAACATCATGTGTGTATCAACAAGTAACCCACACACATGATGTTTAATGTCAACAAGTAACATACACACATGATGTTTAATGTTACAAAGTAACCTACACACATGATGTTTACTGTCACCAAGTAACATACACACATGATGTTTAATATCACCAAGTAACATACACACGTGATGTTTAATGTCATCAAGTAACCTACACACATGATGTTTAATGTCATCAAGTAACCTACACATGATGTTTAATATCACCAAGTAACATACACACGTGATGTTTAATGTCATCAAGTATCCTACACATGATGTTTAATATCACCAAGTAACCTATACACATTATGTTTACTGTCACCAATAACCCACACATGATGTTTACTGTCACGAAGTGTTTGCAGAGATATTTTCTATGTTGAATATTTGCATACTTTAGTAGGTTATTTTTATTTCAGCCGGTAGCCGTGAGGCGGCGTTTGTGTATGCTATCAGCTCTGCTGGCGTTGTTCACTCTATTACCAGGTCCTGTAGTCGAGGGGACCTGAGCGACTGCTCCTGTGACCCCAGGAAAAGAGGAACCTTTCGTGACGTCCACGGAGAGTTTACCTGGGGCGGCTGTTCCGAGTACATACGCTACGGCTCCAAGTTCGCCCGGAAATTCGTAGATGCCCGAGAGCTGAGCCAGAGCGACGGCCGAGCTCGGATGAACGTCCACAATAACCAGGCAGGTCGAAGAGTGAGTGTCGAATTAACACCGTTATTGGTTGCTGTGCTCTCTAGAAATGATATCTCGTCTGGTTAACTTCACATGAGCGTTTGTTTAATAGCAGTGAACGTTTTTCATATTTGAGGAAACTATAAACTGTCCAGTATGAAAGTTTTAATATAGTTTGTGTATGTATAAGTGTGATGATAGGAATGAAAAATACAACATGAGTTACAGTTTAGAAAAAAAAATAATTACTTTATAATAGTCTGTAAG
>NW_013667768.1:85580-92629 GCF_000517525.1 Limulus polyphemus
CTCCATTATTAACTTTCCTATATTACACCCACTTTTCTCCATTATTAAACTTTCTCTTCTATTACACCCACTTTTCTCCATTAATTAAATTTTCTCTTCTATTACACCCACTTTTCTCCATTATTAACTTTTTCCTCTATTACACCCACTTTTCTCCATTATTAAACTTTCTCTTCTATTACACCCACTTTCTCCATTAATTAACTTTTCTCTTCTATTACACCCACTTTTCTCCATTATTAACTTTTTCCTCTATTACACCCACTTTTCTCCATTATTAAACTTTCTCTTCTATTACACCCACTTCTTCCTTACTAATACAATGTTTTTCGTTTTTACTTGTTATTGTATATTCAGAAAACGTCTATATCGTTTTTCGTTAGATGTTGTACTAATAACTCATCAGTGTTTCTAAAGTCACAAGTAAAGAAAAAACTTTTCAAGAAAGGAAGTGAATGTAGGGATGGCTAATATCAATCCTTCAAAAAGAATGCAAACAAGATAGTAGGGATGGCACTTGCATCATCCCTACATAATAGCACAGGCACACGGACAAAAATAGGATAAATTAAACTCAGTTGTGAGTGAATAGTTATATATATGTTGTTGCTATATGTTAATTCTCGCCGCGTTTGTGGAGTGTTTAATTAAATAGGTGATAGAATATATACCTTAAAATATCCCACGAAATTAACCACCTTTGAGATGAGCGCGCTGTAAAACGATAATTACATTAATCTCACTTCACTACACAACCAGGTATATTTTGGTTTTGGTTTTGATTTTACTCGTATAGGCGGTGAGAAAACACGTAAAACTTCAATGTAAATGTCACGGAGTTAGTGGATCATGCGCAGTTCGTACCTGTTGGGTCGCCTTGATGGATTTCCGTGCGGTCGGGAATTACCTGAAGAAGAAATATGATGGTGCTGTGCAGGTGATAATGAACCAGGCTGGAGACCACCTTATGGTTAGCAACAAAAACTACAAGCGATTCACCAAGTCCGATTTGGTATATTTTGAAAACTCTCCAGACTACTGCGTGAGTAACGAAGAAACCGGTAGGTTTCAGTTTTGTTTTGATTATTTTCTGTCACCAATTTAGCCAAGTTTTTTAAAAAGAGTTTCAGGCTTTGTAATTTTAGGGCACGTGAGAAAAATCTAACAACATCCTTGGCACTACTGAAACGTCTTGTTTGTTGTTGTTTAAGTCGATTGTGTCTTCTTTATTCAGTGCCGACGCGGTCTTTCGCTCAATACCAGGGCTCATTTGGAAGACACGGTAGTGGTTGAGACACTGTTAATATTACCAAATTACGTGAACCACGACTGCTAACTTTAGCGTTGGGAAAAGTTTCTGAAACGAGATCACGGTAGTGGTTGAGACACTGTTAATATTACCAAATTACGTGAACCACGACTGCTAACTTTAGCGTTGGGAAAAGTTTCTGAAACGAGAGCACGGTAGTGGTTGAGACACTGTTAATATTACCAAATTACGTGAACCACGACTGCTAACTTTAGCGTTGGGAAAAGTTTCTGAAACGAGATTGTCTTTGGGCTCTTCTCAAGGGTCAAGTTCCAAGGGTCAAAGTCATCCTATATAAACATCGTTTTAAGTTTTCACCAAGGCAATTAATACACAGAACGATATATTGTTAAAGTAATTTATTTTACACTTTATATGGATCCAATGTAATGAAAACACATTGTAAGTACGGGAAAATGCAGGTTGTAAATGGTCCGAAACGTGAATTCAAAAGTTCGCAGTTCGTTTCCTGTTTCCGCCAAAATTCTCGCTCCTCTCTCTCTCTTTTTTTAAATTTCTTATCCCATGTTTGTTTGATTGTTTGTTTTTAATTATGCACAAAGCTACACAAGGGCTATCTGTGCTCTTCCCACCACGGGTATCGAAACCCGGTTTTTTAGCGTTGTAAGTCCGCAGACATACTGCTGTGCCACTGGGGGCTATCCCATGTTCACACCCACGTATAATTATTAACACTTGTATTATTACCACTGTTGTTTCAATCAAATCTAAAAACTTTTTAAAATGTAAATACTCTCGTAGTTTGAATGAAAATCACTTGATTATTTAAACATAATCCTAGTCATATGAATAATTTAGAAAATGTGTTTAAGAACCTGGTGGGAACTTATGGACCCCCTCGGTAATTCTGAAGTGAATGTGTCTCAATGGAAGTGACCTTTATGCTCATCCTCAATTCAAGCAACGAGATTTTTAGGGGACTGTCACCCCCCAAAGAAATTCTTTAGAGCTGAGCTAAAATCAGTAGCCTGTTATTTCAATGCACCTTTTTTTGTCGGATATAACATAATAAATGGATATTAATTTTAAACATGATTCGTGTTTGTTAGTAGACCCCATACAATGTCTTAACTGTTTAGAAAAGCTTAAACTTTAGTTCAAAAAACAGCCAGTGTTACGTGTGTTCATAAATAATTTTTCAGGGGGATGTGACCCCCCCACTTTTTTAGATCGAATATCCCCAGCTACTGTATATAAACAATAGTTTTCTTAACGTGATGTGCCATTAACAGAGTTTCAAACTTTAATTTTGTTTCAGTGGTGTTACAGGACATTTTAACTTCGAACGTCCCGCGTCTCGCCTAAAGCGAGTTTTTTTTAAACGCATGTTACTTTTCACAGGATCTCTGGGGACTGCTGGAAGAGAGTGCAACAAATCCTCTTTGGGAACCAACGGCTGTAGCATCATGTGCTGTGGAAGAGGTTACGATACACGTAGAGAACTGGTGGTCAAGAAATGTAACTGTAAATTTCACTGGTGCTGCTTCGTCCAATGTGACGAGTGTCGCGTGTGGAGAGACGTGCACGTGTGTAAACCCACGGAAAAATGGGCGCGAAGGAAACGCTCAAAAGATACTCACGCGATATGGACATCTCCTGGAGGTGACGAACTGGCGTCATAATCGCAAGACATTTATCACCCCCAAGTCTGCTGACATGCGCAGTTGTTGGTTGTAGTTTATATCCTCGCGTTGTACTGTATAGCCCTACGTTTAGGTGTGTTCTTTATAACACATAAACATAAAAATGTAAAGTAAGATATTCAAGATATAGTAGCGTGTATATAACAATACAGATCTGTGATTAATCGTTTTTGTTTGAAAAATATGTTCTAGTTAAAAAAAAAAAGGGGGGTACATTTTCATCCCTGTTGGATGTATACATATACAATATAATAAATTGGTTTCCACTGATCCAAATAAATTTTCTTTCGTTATTTTCTTCGGGTTGAAGAGAAAGAAAATGCAAAACACGTTAGTTTAGCTTCGCCTATCGGCAGGATATCGTTTAACATCGAGCTTCGTTTCACGTTGAAGTTATTAACGAATCTTTTCGAATGACACCAATAAAAAAAATGAGACACTATTAGGGTGTGTTTGTTTGTTTGTTTTGTAGTTATGCACAAAGCTACACAAAGGGCTATCTGTGCTCTGTCTACCACGGGTATCGAAACCCGATTTCTAGCGGTATAAGTTTCGCGGGTTCGAATCCCCGTCACACCAAACATGCTCGCCCTTTCAGCCGTGGGAGCGTTATAACGTGACGGTCAATCCCACTATTCGTTGGTAAAAGATTGGCCCAAAGAGTAGGCGGTGGGTGGTAATGACTAGCTGCCTTCACTA
Source organism: Limulus polyphemus (assembly GCF_000517525.1). Taxonomy (NCBI): domain Eukaryota; kingdom Metazoa; phylum Arthropoda; class Merostomata; order Xiphosura; family Limulidae; genus Limulus; species Limulus polyphemus. The sequence goes on from NW_013667768.1 coordinate 89,253, forward strand.
TAGTCTTACACTGCTAAATTAGGGACGGCTAGCGCAGATAGCCCTCGTGTAGCTTTGCGCGATAATCCATAACAAACAAACTAACCTTTATCAACTAACGTGTTCGTCTAACGATGGTAGTGTAAGTATTCACCGTTTCTATCAACATCCGCGTTTTAAAGTAACTAGGTTTATTTAATGTGTCATAGTTCAACTCTGTAAATAAACATGAAAATTAATATAGTTTTAAATCAAAGACGAATATGTTTCATTTCACATGACAAAGGACACAATAACAGAGTGCATGTTGCAATCTGTGGTCAGGTAGTATGAAAAAAAGTATTCCACAGAAAGTTAAGGAATATGATTTACACGTCATTAAAGTATTCCACAGAAAGTTTAGGAATGTGATTTACACATCATTAAAGTATTCCACAGAAAGTTAAGGAATATGATTTACACGTCATTAAAGTATTCCACAGAAAGTTAAGGAATATGATTTACACGTCATTAAAGTATTCCACAGAAACTTAAGGAATGTGATTTACACGTCATTAAAGTATTCCACAGAAAGTTAAGGAATATGATTTACACGTCATTAAAGTATTCCACAGAAACTTAAGGAATGTGATTTACACGTCATTAAAGTATTCCACAGAAAGTTAAGGAATGTGATTTACACGTCATTAAAGTATTCCACAGAAAGTTAAGGAATGTGATTTACACATCATTAAAGTATTCCACAGAAAGTTAAGGAATATGATTTACACATCATTAAAGTATTCCACGGAAAGTTAAGGAATATGATTCACACATCATTACGAAGAATAGATTCAATTCGTTCTAAATTGGAGTTGAATCTAAGTTTCAAATGGACAGAAACTGCCTATTGTAGAAACCTACAAATGTAGAGGATGACGTTTCGAAAGTCTTCCGTCTGAAGACGAAAGGCGAAAGACTTTCGATACGTCGTCCTCTACATTTGTAGGTTTCTACAATAGGCAGTTGTTATCCATTTGAAACTTAGTTTCATTCAATTAACGCGTTGTTTCAATACAAACCAGTGTGTTTTCAACTAGTACAGAAAAATATCGCCTCTAAGAAGATAAATTAAACAGAGGTGCCATCTATCGGAATCTTTAACAAATATGTGACAGGCTTATATCAAGTGGTTTGTCAAAATCAGAATAAGTCATGTTCAAACAATTTATCTCGTGAATTTATAAACATGTGTTCAAGTGTAATTTTTATATTATATATATACAAACAGGGAATAAACTTATAAAAATCAGTTAATCGTAGTACAAAAATATTTCTCAATCAGAGCGTTCCAGTATTTCTCGTTACTTGCTCACAACAAACGTAAATTAATTACTAGTTAAGTTAAACAAAAAAAAAGCAAAACTAAAACACTATTGCAGAAAATTGAATTGAAAAATAAAATTAAAAACATATGAAATCTGATATGCTACACATGATTTATTAATACTTATAAAATACTGGCAAATTAAAACCTACTGGTCTAAGATGACGTTTCATCCCTACATAGATAAATTTTTAATTTACTCTTTTCGACCTGTATTTTACAAGTGTTCATATTCTACCGATTAAGTATGACATTTTATATAGAACAACCAGTAAGAATTCTTATATTTCCCTAGTGCCACCTAGTAGGCATTTTAGGAAGCTAAAAACGCGCACCTACATTTACCAAAAAAAATTTACATTTACCAACTAAAATGTCCAACATGAAACAAATACGACATTAAATTTATCAGAATATGATTGATTTACGGACTGCCGTTTTGTTATTATTTATTTGTGCAAGCGTTTTTCAATAAAACAATTCACTGCCACTCGTTTTCAAAAAGTTTTGATCACAGTTATAAAACATTACAGACAAAGAATAACCAAGAAACGAATTTTATTTAGAATGTTTATTGCTGACAGAATCTTGTAACAAAATATATTTTTATCAAAAATGATATCAATCATTATAATCACTTTTGTTGTAAATGTCGTATTACCACGTAGGCCTAATCGATAAGTAGGCTGCTCCAGTCTGTTTTAAAGTATCCAATTTTTCTGTCAGTGGTACCATTAGAGTCGCCCCCAAGTGGCTCAGCAGTAAATCTGCGTGTTTACTATTCTAAAAACCGGGTTTTGATACCCGTGTGTAGCTTGATTTTAAACAACAACAAATCATTATGATCTGTGGTCTAGACAACGATAAGATTTAGTTCATGAATGCTACCGTTATTTAATTGGATGTTTACATATTACCAAATCACGGCGTTCTCTAAAAATTTCGGATCGTTCAATCCCCACCCCCTTTTTTGGGTTTGTTTAGTTGGCCTTTTTATTCGATAGGTGACACTAGCCAATTCCGCAGTACTGCAATCTGAAAATGATTATGTAAACCCTCAAACTTCTGACAACAGTAAACATAATTTATAATTTAATATAATTTCAAATTACTTTTATGTGTAAGAAACATATTTTCTTCTGGTAACTATGTTTTATAAATATTAACTGACATATATTTTTTATGCAGTTCTATGTTACAGAACTGTTCAATAGTAATAATTTTATTTTACTAAGCTAATATGAAAATTAAATATGCTAATGAATAAAACAGCAACTGTAAATTTGATATTTAAAAAAACTCTTTTTTTCAGAATATCTACAAACTATGATTGGTATATCGCAGTTAAGAAAGCCTGGTAACGAAGATTAAATACGTGAATTTTGACAGCAAAAAATCAACAAAGTCCTTGTTGATCTACAAAATTATACATCGTTATATTATAAACAGATTTGCCAAAGTTCGGGAGAAAACTAAAATTGCCAGAAATTTTAACAAGTACTATTAAAGATTGAAAAATATTACCCTCACTTTTGAGAAATTTGGAAAAGTAGACTCATGTAAGAACTAATGGTGATGCGCTGCTGCCACCTGTTATCTAAAATTAATAACAGAATCGGCGTGGAAAACTTAGCATTAGAGTCGGGTTTCACTAATCGTGGTAGACACAGCACGAATAGCCCATTGTGTAGTTTTGTGCTTAGCAATAAAAACAGACAAATTGGCATCAGATATGATGCTAAATAATAAAACATGAAAAGAGACAACCACATATTTCTATTTTTAAAATAATAATATTTTTTTTATTCATCACCTTTCTCGTAACCAACTAAAAATGTCCAACACTAAACAAATTTATCAGAATATGATTGATTTAAGGACTGCCGTTTTGTTATCATTTATTTGTGCAAGAGTTTTTCAATACTGATCATCATACATCAGTAGAATCAACTTTCTAGGCTCGGACAGCACATTTAAAAGGGTCTGAACGCATAATAAACGGCCCAGCATGGCCAGGTGGATAAGGCGCTCG
>NW_013667768.1:93629-100368 GCF_000517525.1 Limulus polyphemus
CACAGCAAGAATAGCCCATTGTGTAGTTTTGTGCTTAGCAATAAAAACAGACAATTAGCATCAGATATGATGCTAAGTAATAAAACATGAAAAGAGACAACCTACATATTTCTATTTTTAAAATAATAATATTTTTTTTATTCGTCACCTTTCTCGTAACCAACTAAAAATGTCCAACACTAAACAAATTTATCAGAATATGATTGATTTACGGACTGCCGTTTTGTTGTTATTTATTTGTGCAAGAGTTTTTCAATACTGAGCATCATACATCAGTAGAATCAACTTTCTAGGCTCGGATAGCACATTTCAAAGGGTCTGAACGCATAATAAACACGGCGTATTATTTGAAAAACTAGATATAAACCACTGTTAGAGTTATACGTTAGCGATGAGTGGAATATGTTACAACTGGAGAAGAATTATTAATAAGTGACTTACAGGAAAATGTAGTAGTCGGAAATTCTTGGACGTAGCTTTGTAAGGTTTTCTTAAACGTTTTTCCTTCATTATTTCAGAATAATCGTAAACGTTAACATCTTTTCTCTTCACTCCTACCAGTCGTCAATTTTGTTTGGTTCACCTACAATGTCTGCTTTATGATTGATGTTAAGGAAGCCAGTTCGAGGCTCGTCATGCTATACTCGTGTTTAGTTATGGGCGTGGATGTAATTTTTCTCATCATCAAAATAGGTCAGCTTGTTTGTTTATTTTCAGGAATTTCACGCCAAGCTACTCTAGGACTATTTGCGCGCTAGCCGTCCCTAACTTGGAAGTGATAGACTGGAGGGAAGGTAGCTAGTCAACATCACCCATCGCCAAGTCTTTTACCAACGAAAGGCGAGATTGACCGTCACAATATAAAGGACCAGCATGTTTAGTGACGGGATTCGAACTCGTGACCCGTAGAGTGCGAGTCGAGCGCCACAAATCAACAGGCCATTAGAATGCGGCAGTTTTGTCGAAAATGAAGCAAGGGGACCAGACTATCATTGGGTTTGCCACATCTCACTGAGTTAGAGAGTTTCATGAAATATCACCTTTTATCAGTAACACTGGACAAACAGAAGCCAAAGACCAGTGATGAACGGGAAATCTCTTAATCGTAATTAATTAAATTGTCAAAGATCCATCACAACTTTACTCAATGTATCTTCACATCATTAAATTATACGTCTCTATACAACATGACAAGTCACTCGTAAAGTCATTTGAGGGAGGGGCTAATTAGTGGTCATTTAACATAGTACAAATATCCTCGTCGAGCACAATTTGTGATATTTCGGTATTTTATTACAACAGTTGTGACGTAATCGCCGGTAAGTTCAATCAGCACGTGTTTAACTGACCACCTGTCTCAGTGTTGGTAGACGACTCAACTCATCAGATTCTATAGAGTTTTTTTTTAACAGTTAACATTCTCCTTGTTGACGACTCCTCGTGGATATAGTAGAACCTCTTAGCTGTTACTTTCGTTATTAAGCTGGTCGAACGTGACTTAGAAGCTAACGTATTCGGCTGAGGATCGAAGTGTCCATGGTTCGAGGCATAATGCAACCGAGCCTGCTCCGCACCGTTAGCTGTGGTCACGTTATAAAAACGACTATCGATCCTTATTCGATTCAAAGAATTGGACAAAGCCCTTTGGGGCGGTGGGTGCCTATGGCTGGCTGCCGTCCTTTGGGATCTCAACCTCGTTCTCTAGGTCACGTTATAGCTGAGTAGGTACTTGCAAGAACGCTGAGGTGTGTAACGTGTTATCACTATATTATTTAATGATCTCAGCTGCCATGAGAACAAGACGCTTACAAGATCTTACAGACAATTCTCATTGTAATTCTAAATTCTAACTAAACAACAGCCTTGTAGCTTTGCAATAACACGTATATCTTAACCTTTGACCTAAAGACCACGTAAGTCACATGTTTGAGAAAGGTCTGAATGATGAACAAGTTACTAAATCTCAAGACTCAACTTATAGTGGGGAACCAGTCTAATAAAGAGGAAAACCTGCTTTTGTTGATAATCTCAGATAATAGGTGGCAGCAGTGCATCTTTGACGCTCATCTATTAGAAAATTTTGTTTTTCCTGTGAAAGCTGAACACTGGGTATCTATTTCCGAAGAAGGGAATAGAACCCCGAATTCTAGCATTACATATTCAAACGCCTGAATATAACACTTCTTCCTGCATTATGTTAAATTGTTGTGATGTGACAGGTATTCGTATTACGATCCCTAAACACGTCATCAACTGTGCTATAAGCTTCGCGCCTTCAACTATGGGTGTGTTTTAAGAACAACAGTCAGTAGCCACTGACTGGTTACTTACTCTTGGACCCGCCATTCAAAATTAGAGACAGTTAGCAATGACCTTTAATTTGATCGTGCTGTGCAAGTGAACAAAACAAATCATATTGTAATAGATAGCGAGTAGTTAAACATTACTTGAAAATCAACGTTCATGAGTGGGAAAAAAATTGGTGGAGTTTAAAGTTATACCGGATTCAGACCCTCGTTTTCATATTACCGTTAACTATGCATCGCGTAAATTATTTATCCGAACAGCACCTTATGGGAATCAAAACAGGGATTCTCAAAAAGTTTTCTTGCTGTACCACTTTTAAAATATTTCACGCTGTTACAACTCACTCCTCCCACCCACCCCCACACACACAAAGTGATAATAAATCATTGTAATACTAATACTCTAAAATATCCGTTTTCGCAATATTTTTATGATCTCGCTACTCCACCCCCCCCACCCCCACACACAATAGCCTTAAGACTCCCTTTATAATATGATGTGGGTTAAATTTCTGTACGAAACACACATTTAAAATAAATTGTGGGTTAAATGTCTCTGCCCACTAGTGGCACAGCGGTATGTCTGCGGACTTACAACGCTAGAATCCGGGTTTCGATACCCGTGGTGAGCAGAGCACAGATAGCCCATTGTGTAGCTTTGTGCTTAATTATAAACATCTTATAAATTTCTTTACGAAACACACACTTAAAACACGTTGTGAGTTATTTTTTTTTATAAAACACACGTTTAAAATAGGATGTGGGTTAAATTTCTTTACGAAACACACATTTGAAATAATGCTCCAGTCAACCTCAAGCGAAATTTTGTTAAACTTTCTTCAATTACCTTTCAGACATACGACGGATCGTTTTTTTTTACTTATTTTACTTTAATAAAAATAAAAACGTATAATTTATCGACAGTCTTCTAGAAAACTTTCTGTTTAATACAGACGTATTGGAAATATGGTACCTGGATTACACGTATTGGAAATATGGTACCTGGATTACACGTTTTGGAAATATGGTACCTGGATTACACGTTATGGAAATATGGTACCTGGATTACACGTTTTGAAAATATGGTACCTGGATTACACGTTTTGGAAATATGGTACCTGGATTACACGTATTGGAAATATGGTACCTGGATTACACCTATTGGAAATATGGTACCTGGATTACGCGTATTGGAAATATGGTACCTGGATTACACGTATTGGAAATATGGTGCCTGGATTACACGTATTGGAAATATGGTACCTGGATTACACGTATTGGAAAATATGGTACCTGGATTACACGTATTGGAAATATGGTACCTGGATTACACGTATTGGAAATATGGTACCTGGATTACACGTTTTGGAAATATGGTACCTGGATTACACGTATTTGGAAATATGGTACCTGGATTACGGTGCAATGGTTGAAGTAGACGTTATATCTTCTCATTTATTTGTTTGTTGTTAATACAAATATCGAAACCCGGTTTTTAGGGTTGTAAACTTTCAGGTTTACCGCTGAGCCACTGGGAGGATTTTTCGCTTATATGTCATTTTAGATATGTATATATTTAAAACTATCTTATATGATATTTCAAGTACGTATATAAATTTGAACTATGCCATTTCGGGTAAAATGAAATCACTTCAAAACACGTCCATTATTATACAAACAAAGCTGTCATTTATAGCATTTCAAATTATTCTTAAACTCATATCTGTTCTCCGTTTTTTTTTTTTTAATTATATTTCAGTCTCCTGGTGGTTTATTTTATGATGTAGTTTGTATCGTTATGTTAAAAATTCACACAGAAATAAACGTTAATGTATGTTTAAATAGGCCTATTGGTGATCAGTAGATTGCATATATAAAATCAACACAAAATCGTTAAATAATAATAATAAACACGCAGTTAGATTAATTCTTATATCATAAGTTCTAAAATTATATTAATAGCTGACTAAGGTATCTTTTGATCCGCCCACGCAGGTAGCTCAGCGATACGTCTGAAGGCTTATCTAAAACTCTGGTTTCGATACCCCCCAGTGGCACAGCGGTACATCTGCGGACTTACAACGCTAGAATCCAGATTTCGATACCCGTGGTAGGCAGAGCACAGACGCCCCATTGTGTGTGTGTAGCTTTGTGCTCAGCAACAAAGCTACAAATTTTTTGGCCCTTCTTACCAGCTGACATTTAGCTATTTTGTTTTTCTCGGAGAACTCAAAACTTCATTTTCTGTCATAAATTTCACGAACTCATTCCTTTAAAAAGATTCAATGATAAAAGCTTTCTGTCATAAACTTCATAAACTCATTCCTTTAAAAGACTCAATGATAAAAGCTTTGACTAATGGAACGATTCTTTACTTTTTTTTCTTTTTTTTTGAGTAAGGCTTGTCAGATTGGTCATATTTTTGGACAATACAAAGTTTGGAGAGCCAAAGATTCTATTTGTGCTTCAGAGAAGATTGAAACATGTACTGTGAAATAACTCATGGAATGGGAAACGTTAAGGTATTTGGAGGATTTTTTTTTGACTATTTAATTTTTTCTCCCGAACATCTGATGTACTATCATAAAACCACCCAGAAATGTAAATTATCCACTATTCAAAATCAGAATTCTATATAAATTATAAATGTTTATATTTTGTATAATCAGACTTGCGATATAAATTAAACGACCATAGAAGTTCCTTCGTTGTAAGCCTAATGGTCAGGGTGCTCAACTCGCACGTTGTAAGCCTGATGGTCAGGGTGCTCAACTCGCAGATTGCGAGTCGTGGGATCGAATCTCGTCACCGAATACGCTCGCCCTTTCAACCGTGGAAGCATTAGAATGTGACGGTCAATCTCAGTATAAAAAAGTAGTCCTCGAATAGCTTTACGCAAAATTAAACAAAAATCCTTTGTTTTACGTCGTCCGATGCTGCAGACCTTTGAAATCTGGTCATCATTTTTCAGTCCTCCAGTGGGTAAAAGGTCAATTCACGGTCTTACAACTATAAAATCCGAAGTTCGATTTCCCGCGGTAGACAGGGGCAGAGATAACCCATTGTGTAGCTTTGCGGTAAACAAACAAATAAACCCAACTTTAAAAAAGCGAGTTTGGGGGTGACAAATACTGTTATTTAGAAAATAACTCATTAATTTAATAAACCTTTTTTTTTTTCGCTTTTTATCACGAAAAATATTTTATTAAAATTTACTGTCTTGATTAATATTTAGTAACAACTAAGCAAATTTTAAGAATGAAAAAAAAAAAACGCGATTCGTCCATGATATCCCAATAGTCTCTGGGATCGAATGTAATTGTTAGAAATTGCTCGTGTCTATTATACTTGACAACATAATTTTACCACCAAAAACTCGTGAAACATTGTTTATTTTGTTGAATTGAGTGTAATATATTATAAAGTTGAATGTATATGTGCACTAAACATGGTAAGTAAAAAATAAATATACAATTTCAAGCTTAAATCGTCTTCGTTATTTCACGTTTTTGGTAATTTTGCTGCGTACAAAATGAATTCTTTAGTACTTGTTGTTAAGCGCAAAGCTTAACAATGGGATATCCGTTGGGATCGAACCCCTGTATATGAGCGTAACACAAGCCCTTAAGCTTACAGCTGAGCCACCAGGGGAGAAGCAATCCATCATTAAAAATATGAAAGATAAATTCCCAGCACTAAATAAATAACAAAACCTTCAACGCAAATAACAGTTTTCGTTTGAAAGGAAGTTCTTCTGCTTGGTGCTGCCACCTGGTGTCTACATTGAACACGTAATAAATATAAGCGAGAATAAACAAAAATTGGGAACTTTTTTTTTTGCTATAGAACATTATCAGTAACTAATGAAATAAGAATGAAAACTAGCCCCGACTCAACTAAAGTAACGTATAACGCTTGTTTATTAAAAAAATAAAACATTAAGATTAACGCTTTCAAGACTAAATTTAATATATATACTTGTGTGTGTTTGGAACCAAATTACGCGTTAATTTTAATCTGGTGAGCCTTGCCAACTTGGAATAGGTGATGGGAAGATTTTGAGAAGAATGAACAGAAAGTAACCAAACATTTCGCTTCCAGTTATATCCAGTGTCGACGAGGCCTTTCGCCTAATACTAGGTCTCATCAGGGTGGTTGGGATACAAGAGGTATAATAGTGGTCGAGATGCTATTTACAATATAAATTGCTTGAACTGTAACGATATCGGTGTAAACTAGATGAGTCTGACGAACAGTATTTTTTATAACTTTTATTTTAGTCAGTAAACATCAGAATTAGAGTTTATTATTTTTATCAACAACACAATATTTACTTATTTTAAAATCAACTTTTATGGTTTTGTTTTTGAATTTCGCGCAAAGCTACACGAGGGCTATCTGCGCTAGCCGTCCCTAATTTAGCAGTGTAAGAC
>NW_013667768.1:100738-102969 GCF_000517525.1 Limulus polyphemus
CAACGTTTATGTTATTTGCATTATTTATTTGTTTATTTCATCTGACTTAACTCTTTTACTCGTCATTCAGAAGAACTGGCGAACCTTACAGTTTGTTTGTTTGTAATTAAGCACAAAGCTACACAATGGACTATCTGTGCTCTGCCCACCACGGGTATCGAAAACCGGATTCTAGCGTTGTAAGTCCGCAGACGTGCCGCTGTGCCACTTGGGGGGGGGGCACCTTATAATTACCTGCCCTTCGGGCGCAGTAGAAATCGATAAACCTTCTCCATTCAAGTGAAAAAAAAACAGGATCGGTCCAGAACTCCTGAGAAAAAGATAGGTTGACCATATAAAAAAGTCAATAGTGGAAAATATGTTGTTTAAGACAAATCTGTGGTAAATCCGAAGGGCATATTTTTTCATGGTTACACTCCTAACAACCGTTAAAGTAACGTATAAACAGGCTATCTATTGTAAGTATATATACATAAACTAAATATATATAAATATATATAAGAACTGTCGATAAAAATTGTTTTTTGTTTTTTTTAACTGTCCTTTAGCAAGACCACAGTGTCATAACAAACATCGCCTGTTCTATTACTGGACGTTCGACTCGCAATCTGCGGGTCACGAGTTCGAATTTCTCTCACCAAACATGCTCGCCCCTTTCAGCCGTAAGGGTGTTATTATGTTATGGACAATCCCACTATTCGTTGGTAAAAGTAGCCCAAGAGTTGGCGGTTGGTGTTGGTGACTAGCTGTCTTCTGTCTAGTATATCACTTCAAGATTAGGGACGATTAGCGAAGATAGCCTTGCGCGAAATTCAATAAAAAAAACAACAACTTATTTCTGAAAAAGACGTAAACTTCTATTTTTGTTAATGTCATAATTACAGATATATAGCTAATTGTACAAGCTGTGTCTCTCTCAAAATTTGCCACCCAATGGTTCAGCGGTAAACCTAAAGGTTTATAAATAATGCTAGAAATCGGGCAGAGTACAGGTAGGTTTGAGGGTTGTTTGTTATTAAGCTTTCCGACATGGCCAAGTCGTTAGGGCGCTTGACTCGCAATCTGAGGATCGCTGGTTCGAATCCCCGTTCCACTAAACATGTTCAACCTTTCAGCCGTGGGGCGTTATAAAGTGACGACTAATCCCACTATTCGTTGGTAAAAGAGTAACCCAAGAGTTGTTTGTGAGTGGTGTTGACTTTCTGCTTTCCCACTGCTAAATTAGGGACGGCTAGCGCAGATAGGCCCTCGTGTAGCCTTGCGCGAAATTCAACAATTAACAAACAAACAATTAACCCAAACAAAATAATACTGATGCTGCTCCGCACGTTAATGTATAGGCTTTTTTGAATCTAGCTGCACGTTCTGAAATTTTAATACATTTACAGTACAAAAGCGCGAAATAAATCTTGAGACAGATGTTGGTAATAAGCGTTATTTTTTTCTATTTATAATTTTCCCCTGTAGAACAGCGGTAAGCTTACGGACTTAGAGCGCCAAAATCCAAGATTCGTGGAGGATACGGTAGATAGACCAATGTAATTTCTCTCCAAAACAAACAAACAAACATCTATTTATAAGGTCCCCCCTGTGGGTTAGCGGTAACATTCCAAATTTAAAATGCTAAAATTCAAAGCTCGATTTCCCATGGGGGACAGAACGTTGTATATCTTTGCAATAACGAAAACACCAAACTTCTGTTCTCTCCAAGTTTATAATTGGGTTATTTTTATCTGATAAGGTAATTACTAAACAAAATGTCGTGGAGTTTCGAGAAAAAACGAGAAATAGTTTGAGGCTTTGAAATTTAACCTAAAACATTATGAATTTTCAAATAAATCAGAAAGTAACTGTTATCTTTGGGATCCCATAAGTACCCTAAAAACGTTACTATGGAATGTTGGCTATCATTAATTGATTACTTTTGTACTGATGGCAAGGGCGAGGTTAGTAAAAAACAACAAAAAACAAAACAAACATAAACACGTGAATCAACTTGTAACTATAGTGACACCTGGAAATAAGCACGTGAATAAACTTGTAACTATAGCGACACTTGGAGATAAGCACGTGAATCAACTTGTAACTATAGTGACACCTGGAAATAAGCACGTGAATAAACTTGTAACTATAGCGACACTTGGAGATAAGCACGTGAATCAACTTGTAACTATAGCGACACTTGGAGATAAGCACGTGAATCAACTTGTAACTATAGCGACACCTGGAGA
>NW_013667768.1:103818-104823 GCF_000517525.1 Limulus polyphemus
CCCCATGTAGTTTTACGCGAAATTCAAAAACAAATAAAAACAAGCCCACAAAATGTAAGATTGAAGAAATCCGTTATCTACTTCACTGAAACAGATACCAACAAACAACACCCAGGCAAAATATCACCATTTAACGTAATATAAGTAAAGTAAAATTCTGATAATTAATGCTAATCGACGCTTCGATTATTTGAACTGTCGTCCAATGTTTGCTCTTGTCTTTCTTATGAAAATAATCTATTAATATACTAGCATTAGTATTTGACGTCTTACATTTCGTGTTGAAATTTTTTTTTGAGAAAAAAAAAAAAACTGTTTTTCCTTTTTTTTGTAATCACTTATTACACCCAAAGGAAAGTTAAACGATTTCGGGGAGTACAGTGCACCCTGCTGGTTAGGTTTACAGGCTATCAGGTAGGAGAAAATGCACGTATTTTCCCGTCACACCTGTCGTAACTAGAAAAAATATAAACGGGAGTGTTCCTGTCATGGACGTCATATTTTCGATGAAAACGTGTCAAAAAGTATTTTGTACCATTCTTGTTGGCCCCATAATAGAATTTCGGGCAAATCCTGTCGGTCAAAATCTACATTTCATGTAAGCCACGCCTTTTGTTTTTGATCTCAAACACAAATCTTCTAACTCCAAGAAGTACTATTCTTGACATGCCGACCCTCGTTCGTGCGTCGGCTTTGAAAGCCACATTTCATCCTAGCTGCCAGAAATCTGTAGACTGGTCCCGTCAGTCAATTAAACAGAAACGTTAAAACGTTTTCCTTCAAACTGTGAGTCGAGTGTTTTGAATCTGACAGCGTGCACTTTAAAAACTTGAAGTAAGGATGAACCAATCGTAGGTATCATCGTTACTACTGTTTAAACATAGCTTTTAGAGTCCCATAGTATATGTAGTACTGAAATATCGCCAATACACTGCTGAGCCATGGAAGCTTTTTATGACTGGGGAGGAGCGGGGGGGGGGAGAAGGGCGAAGCTGGATTTAGTAT
>NW_013667768.1:105726-118330 GCF_000517525.1 Limulus polyphemus
ATTTAGTATGTTCTTCCTTCTGTAACGGATATCGAAATCAAACTTCCGTAAGCCTCGTTTATTATAATAGCACTGGGGGTCGCTACGCCCCCCCCCCAAGGTGGATGGCAGTAATGAATAAGTATACGGTATTTGGGCTCTAAATTAAAACTGCAAGTGCTTTAGTGTGGTGTTCCACAATCTTAAACACTTGGTATGTTTTACTGACGATAGAGGTCCTGGAGTAAGCGGTTTCGTAATGATTATTTGAATTTTGTCCGTTACAGATGTGCATGTGTCTATAGTTCATTTGCTACATTAATGGATGCTCCAGACTTAAAACAATTTGGTAGAATTCGGGTCGTATTTTGATTCATCAACATTTTAGTTCTTTCAGTAATCTTTATGTGAAGCATCAGCTTCAAGGATGTGAAATAGAAAAGAAAAACATTCCGAAGACACCTGCCCAAAATAATGAGGCCGATAGGGTGAGCTGTATGCAATTTTACGAGACTCTTTTATTACCATTATTAATCTCATTACTGCGTGACAAGAGTTAATGATGGCAATAATGCCGCCGCACTATCTACTGTCAAAGATTTATTTGCCCAAACCTCAGGACCCATATTTTTGGAATGAAAGATGTTGATTTTTTACAATCTTGTATCTCGGAAATAAAATTATTATTAATTCAACTAGTAATGTGATTTTTAACGGCACACACACAAAAAACAATTCCACCCTTCCTTTTTAAAAATTTAATATGCCTAGCCTTAGGTGGCGTTGTTGTTGATTTACCCTCGGTTCTACTGAGACTACGTAGTTGAACTAATTAAGGAACATTGTGAAGTCGTCGATCTTGTGCATTATAACCTTGTCATCAGTCCATATTGCGTTGCCTTGGTAGTATAGGCCAATCTTTTTAAGATGGCCGACAATAAGGACAAAGGAGGTTTTGCTGATGAAATATTTGAAGCCAGAATTCAGAAGAGAACAAGTCCTCAATTTTTATCCCCTTGTATTTGTAAGTCGCTATTTACTTTATAATATGTATATGTAATTTTTGTGAAATAAGAAAGCAAGTGATATTCGAACACAAAGCTTTATTAAGTGGGCAATAGCTGAGGTAATGTATATTAAGCAACAATTACACACAAAAATTATACAGAAAAAACATTAAGCAACAATTACGTATAAAAACTGGAAAAAACAAACTAAAGCAACAATTAAGTAGAAATATTCAAAAATACACTAAGTAACAATTACGTAAAAAAACCCAAAAAACAATCCTTCTTAACAATCAGAATACGGCCATCTCTTGACGTCTTTGTGTCGAAGCTTCGTCCTTTGCAGTTATTCGATCAATAAACATAAAAATTATGTCAAGCGGTCCACATATGATACATAAGAAATCATTACCTAAATTATATTTTAATTTTATTGATTTTAGTAGCGGTTTCTAATTCTAAACGATGAGTAGTACTAGTAGCGAAATATGGTAATTCTAAATCTTAAAATTTAAATGTATACTTAATTGATCAAAATAGCACAGTTATCTTTTTATTTTATTTTATAACAACTGTATTAAATTTCAAAATTAAATTACAGTAGCTTTTTAGCTGTGCCTAATACACTTTAGTTATTATTCAAATTAGCATATCGTATGGTGTCGCCTATCTTTTTTATCTTCTCCAAAATCTGAGACGTAATATTATATCAAATTGGATAACTTTCTTCATTGGCCTCACCAAAGTTCGTAGGTTAAGCATTTAGCGAGTTGAGTAGGGGAGGTAAGCACTATTAAATTCGAAGGCTAATGTTACAAGATTTGAAGATAGCAGTCAGCTGTCAACCTTATAACTATCGTTTCTTAACAGTTGAACCTAAAATCCAGGAGAGAAAGCGTATGTATTTTACATAAAAACGTTAATTTAAGAGTTTACCTGTTTCTGTAGGCAAGTTGCTGTAGGCGTAAGGATGTTAAAAACTTCCTGTTTAATGTTAAACGCCGATAACTGATGAAGCGTAAGAAACCGTTTTTTAAGGCCTATTGGTTTGTAGTAAAACTTGTGTTAGCTTACAGCTGGTAATAAAATTTATGAATCTGCAAGGCTAATAACATTAAGTTAATCATATATAATTTTCCTCGATCTTACTTTTAACAATCAGATTCAGCACTTTTTCGATATAATATTTATTTTAAAAACTTTATAAACTAGGCTTAACTCGTATAACAACGATCAACTCAAAGCCTTCTGTTTAAAATATTGCGTGCATATATTATTTTTTAGAAATTTTTATTGTTCATTTATTTTGATCAATGAAATCATAAAATATAGCTGAGATAGAGAAACGTTGCACATTCTTTGCAGTACTAAAACAACATTTAATAAACTTAAGTAGTATGTATGATGAGACCAAAAATATGAATTTTATCCAATATAAATTAAATTTTCATTATATTTGAATTTTGATCAATTATTTCATTTTAAGAGGAAATTATCCAAAGTTTAAAAAAGTAGTTCCCAAAAGAAGCCTGATGCTTCAAAAAGTTTTGTTTGTATATAAATTTCAACCATAATATTAATATCGCAAAGCAAAGAAAACACCAAGCAAACAGATTAGGCTTCTACGTTATCTTTTCTTCACTGAAATTCACGTTTTGTAATTCATAAATAAAACACCAAGAAGCTGAATAGGCGAAAAAGTTATCTGCGTATTCAACAAGAATTTAACTGATAACCACAGATCGGTTTGAGAAAAAGCGGACACCGAATATATTGAACTAAAATCAGCACTTTTGTTTCTTTTTTCAAGATTTATCAAATTTATGAGAGACCGTGATTAAAAAAGATTATACAAGGAAGTCCAAAAGTTGAATGTCACACACTTTACTTGTCTTTAGTTTAGTGTGTACGAGTTATACGAGAATTACAGCATTAAAACGTGGTAGCCGTTTATTAGCCTATGTTAAAAGAACGAAAAAAAAGGTATATTTATTAGCTACAATAATTACCAGGTTTTTTTTTCAAGTTGCGGTAGGAGTAGGCTTAACTTCAATGTGTAATGTACGAATGTATTTAAGGTTTTGTATTTCACATTAAGGTTTGGTTATGTAAATACGAGATTTATTTAGGATAAATTTTATTTTTTGTTAAATTAAATCTCAATTTGAAAACAGAAAAAAAAATCCCTGCTTAAATGATATAACCTTTTTATAAAATATTTTTTACAATTATGAAAGATTAAAAAAAGTAGACAATAAAACATCAGACGACTAGAACTTTCACGAGACATTTGGTTTTGAGAGTAAAACCGACAGTAAAATGGACGACCAAATCTAGTGAGAACATAGATGTAGTATTAGATAGAATTACAAGATATATTTTATCTAAACCAATTGTTTCTAATGCGGTGAGATTAGTATTAAGAATTGAAACATTTCAAACCTGTAAACCGAAATATAAAATGGAATTTGAAATTTCATCTTTGTCATGTTTCGGAAACCCCGAGAGAGAAGCGGTAAGTGAAGCGTTCTTGTTCCCGTCACTAACACTTGTGACAGTATAATCCAATTTTTATTTATCACTAGAAAATACGGGCCGAGAAAAGCGTTGTTAATCTAAGGCGTTGGTAGCAAATATTTAAAATGTTTCCTTTTGTTTTTTTTTGCGATCGTTGACTGTATAGGTAAGCATCAAGTGCTACAGAAAAGGGAGGAAGGGGTGGGATGGATTTTTCATTCAGTTTGGTCGGCTTGCTTCCTCAAAAATTCAGTAGTTTTTCGTATCTTATTTACTTTCAACATTTTTGTTCTTTTCGAGTTTTTGTTGCTTTTGAAATTTGCTTTTATATCTGAAGAATTGTTAGGTTGTTCCATTTAATTTGCTGTTCATACAATATTATTTTTTTTATTTTTAGCTCAAAGCTAAACAAAGCTATGTGCTTTCTTTCCATCGCATGGAATCCAACCCCAGATTTTGGCGCTATAAGACCTCGAATTTACCCTTGACATACCGAGACAATTATTGTTATTAAAACATTCTTAACTCCTTTCCTTTCCGCTTTTTTCCCTATCGGTTTTTCTTTTTTCTAAATACATGAACTCCTAGTTTTTCTTGATATTCACTTTGTCTGTTTTTCGTTTTTGTTTAAATTAATATTTGAGAAAATATTGTTTTTCTCTCCCTTTTATCTCTTTACCCTGTGTGTGGGGGGGTCACATTTTTCTGTGTGTTTTTCCTCAGTTCCACAAACTATTTAGAATCAACCTTTTCTTCCTTCTCTCCAATGTCTCTGTTTGCTCTCGTTTTACTTTTCAGTTACACGCCTCAGTTACTTCCTCTACGTTTAATCATATTTTTCATGGTAGTTTTGACACATATTTTGTCAGTACTTCATACTATCATCTGTTTCTTGTACAGTGCCCCAAATGTTTGCTCTGCATGGTTTTCCATATATTCTATTTATTAATTTATACTTGTATAGCCAAATCTTCACTTTCCTCGGAATTGGGGGGGGGGGGGGGTTGCGTTACACACGAATCATAATTAATCATTAAAGTCCCCCTAACTAAATTAATATTGTTGTCAATCATAACATTGTAGAAAGCCGTCATAACACTTATAATTAAACTTTAATAGACTGCAACAGCCTGTTGAAAGAAGAGACGACGAAGGCCTCAGTGTAGAAGCCGAAACGTCGTCTCCTTTTCTTCCATTAAGTTCTCTCAAACGTACTATGCCTAAAGTTTCGTTGAAATAACAACTCAGAATGGAATTTTATACTCTAGCAAATAAAAGCTTATTTTTTTTGTCTTTTTAGACTGAATATTATGTATGTGTGTTCTATATGTAAGAAAACATTAAAGATAACCCTAAAAAATATTGCACATTTTAAACTTTTTTGGCCAAAACAAGTATTTACCATTGTAGAAATATAAAATGAAAATATAACTAGCCATTTTATCATGCTGTCAAGATTATACAATCATAATAAATACACAGTCTCTACTAATAATATTTGTTAAGGAACAATTTACCCAAGTTCCCATTTCATAAACAATGTAGCAGTTCATTTTCACCAAATGCGGGCGTGGCTAACTGGTTAACGTATCCGTACTGTGAATCCAAATGTTTATGGTTAGCGTCTCGTTGTCGCTAAAATGCGCTGTGCACTTTTGGGCTCCGAGTGTGTTAACTTGTATGGAGTGACAGTCAAATTCCACCGAAGATTATCCCAAGAATTGGCGATTAGTGTTGTAGACTTGCAGCCTTTCCTCAGAAATAAATTCAAAAGATCAAAAGATACTCGATTCCAATAACCTGAAGTGGGCGAGTTTATGCCACTCGTTTAATCGGGGATGATAAACTTTAGAAGTCTCTAGGCGGTGAAGGGGGCCGAGACTCGTTTTAATTTTCCGCATAGTCGTACATTAATTAGTTTCAATGAAGATATTAGCTATTTTTACTCAACACTCGTACGATGTAACTTTTAGTCGCCCACACAAATAGGTAAATAATTATCGTTCGGGTGTATCATGCGCATGTAACAAAAAAGAATAGCTTTTTCGTTTCTCGTGCAATGAAACATCGGGCAGTACTTTCTCAGAAATGCCAGTTCGATGTCCTGTTTAGTAACCTATATGATCACCAACTATCTAATTATTAGTTGTTGTTTTTTTTCTGCTGTTACTACAAACTAATTATTTTATTTCTTACTTTTGGCTGCTAATCTGCTAGCACCTTGGGGAGTCCTCAGAAGGACCGTTTTTGGTGGTACATCCTGTGTCTTCTCGTTAGAAGACGCACTTTTCCATTGCCAAATTTATTTCTTAGGTACACACAGAAAAAAAAATCGTTACTTTTACGTTTCTGTTTGTTGTTAAGCAGAAAGCTACACGGTGTGCCGTCTATGAGCTGCACACCTCGGGTATCGAAACTCCAACACGAGTGTGGTTAACAGCACACTTTTTGAGGCTAAAACAAATATTAGAAGAATATTATTAAAAAAACTATGAATTTTCCAATGAAGTAGGGATCCTGCTATAAATGGTTGATAAGTTTTTATTTCGAAGTTCTAAAAACCAAAATAATATGCTAATCGAATGGGAAACGCTTCACCAGGTTTTGACTCATGGTCATTGGTTTTCTTGTTTTGGAACATTGCGGATTCAAGATTCTTTGGATCCTAACTCTATGATGAACAGCTACACAAGTTTAAACTTCGCTTTATTAAATAAGTTTTTATTTTCGATTCGTCGTCCACTAAGCCTTTTTTTTTTTCGGTTGCTTCTTGATCAAAATCACACGAATGTGATATCAGCGTTACCTTGCTTCAAAATAATCAAACTCCCAACGGTCCTGATTCTAGCAAGTTTTCTTCTCTCAACTGAGAAACTATATTAATGTTATTTTAAAAAGACACCACTGTGAATAAAAGAAACATAACTTGAAGATCGACTTGAAAGAATTGACGCAAATAAATTAACGGCTACAAAATGGAATAATGATAGGTTGTTAGCCTGATTTTGACACGTTACACGTGACCTTTCCATTGTAAAAACGACAACAAACGGACATAAATATTATGTATGGAATGGATACCATTTAGAATGACAATGAGGGGTTTATGTATATTGACTGTATTTTAAAAGGGGTTGCAACAAGAACTTTCGAAGTCAGCAACGAAACGTGAATACATTTATACATTTGTGTAAATTTTGACTAAATAATAAATAGTCGTAATAAAACATTTATGGTTGTTCAGTCGTAACATAAGTTGTGTTTTTTTTTCTTGTGTGGCGAAAACTAATGTTTTTCAATAACGTTTCTTCATTCCGTCTGTGATACAGGATGGTACCGTCTATTTGTTACCCTCTTAGCTGATATGTTTGAACCTAGAGAATCGCTCAAGTGAACTTTTGACTTTCCTTCATTCTGCATGTGCTGAAGATCTGATTCACTAATTAGACATTATATGCGTTCTCTTGCAGGAAAGATAGCTCGTGACGTCTCAGGGTAGAAAGCTGTCTTTTCTGTCGGCAAATCTGACAGGGGCCCGGGGGCTGCCCCCCCCCCCGTGTGGATACAGTATGGGCGGTTATTATTCATTATTCGTTGCCACCTTTTGAGCACAAATTTGCTTAATTTTATGAAGTTATGCTAATTAAAGGGCGTTTAGCATAACGTGATATTAATTTAAGCAATTAGCGTAAATAATGATGCTTGGTACGGCTGTACAGATCACATGCTGGTGATGACAAGAAACTGTTAATCTAAATTCCATGGTGTTACTGTAAAGGAAGTTACTAACACTGTTTTAGAGAGGAAAACTATCGCCATATATTCTATAAAGAATCTGATTGGTTCTGTAAAGTATAGGTCTGCTCCGAATAATAGGGTTGCGATCGTAAGGCTAATGCTGGTTATATCGACTGTCCCTTTCTTACTTGCTGTGATTTGTTCTTGTGTATTGAAAAAAAGGTCATGATATCTAATGAAAAACACCTTAGGTGTGAAGAAAGGTGCGACCAAAAAAGGATTGAGTGTGCGACTTAAAGGAATGAAATCAAAATTGGCAATCAACTGGTAGCTACACTTATAGCATTGATAAGAACTTTACAGCAAATATTCATTCATTAGTTAGCTAGGCCGCGTATTTTGTTTTACCCACCATCATGCCCCAAGTTGAACAGAAAACGAGGCATGGCTAACTAATGAATGAATGTTTGCTATAAAATTATTATTAATGCTACAAGTGCAGCTTCCAGTTTGGCTGCCAATTTTGATTTCGTTCCTTTAAATCGCACACTCAATCCTCTTTTGGTCGCACATTTTTTTTTTCACATCTAAGGTGTTTTTGATTAGATTTTAAGTATACTGCTAGTGAAATAATGCGAGACGCTTCTGATAGGTCCTAGTAAGAATTAATGTCAAAGAAACATTTTATTCTTGAATACTAGGTGGCTCTGACGTCGGGTAGCAGTACTCTATTCAATTTGGCATGATGAACCAGTAAACGCGGATTTCAAGATCCTTAGGTTTGCCACTCATAGAAATTGTTCAAAGTTATTTATACACAAAATCGCTCGTGGCTCCATGGTTTTGTTGATCACAAAATTCTTGACACTAAACGAGTTAGACAAAGCAGTTTTAACAAAATACCATCAATATAGTAATGAATCCTGCTAATTAATTAATAATGGAGCCTCCTGCGAATCTTTCATAGAAAACGAATGATTTCGTCGGATAGTTTTGGTCAGCTTTTTTTACACAATGTTTATTAGGATGTAGTACATGTTTTATGATACACTACACGGACTCCATTGGTAGTAAACAGTAATATGGCGGTTAATGGCAAAGCTAAGAAGGCAGCTCTGGTCGCTGATTGGATGATTACTTCTACATCTAAACCAATCTTTCTCGGAAACTAGAAACTCTTTAGACATGGATAACTAGGTTCTGGAATTGTACAGTGTTGTAATTCTTTGTCGTCTTGGCAACCGGAAGATTGGTAACTATTGGCAACGATCCATAAGCCAATAACTTTTTACTTGATGGAATACCTGGAGATACTGATATTATTGTGATGATAATGCTTATTAGAAGGGTGAACGTGTGTGTGTGTGTGTATTTTTTGTTTGTTTGTAATAAAGTAGTTGATTAAAGGAGGGACGAATGAGACCCTGTGTCTAGGTCTAAAGAACTGCTCTTGGTCTTTCAACATGAAAGTTCGCCACCATTAATATATGCCTTATTGGATCTAAAGCTTGATTGCAAGAACAGGCTGACGACATTTGGATGGAAATAAAAAGTTGTGCATTCGTCAATAACGTTTTTTGCTTCTCTTTTAGTCAGGTTCTCTGCTTGATGCTCTCGTCTGTTCTTTATGATAACTAAGCCTTTCCTGGTACTTTTGTATGTTTAGGAATCGAGGCCGCGCCTCCTGACGAGCTGGGCTTAGATAAACGACGAAAGTTTCCCTCCCCCCTGCGGTGAAATAGATGATATACGACGCGAAATTATTCACTGTACATTCTTTTTGCTTCTTTCGTTTGTAATTTATTTTTTTCGGATGATGATATTAGAAAATCTTCAGAGCCATCAATATATGTATGGTAAGACTATATCATTTCTGCCTCTCTTTCGCGAATGAGATTAGACAGAAGATAACTTTTTATATGTTAAGGCACTTTAATCACTTAAATCCTTTCTTTGTAATAATAGTTACAATTTTACAAAAAAAAAACAACAAAAAAACACGTACAACAGAGTAGCCATAAACTTGGAAAAGTTGGGCAATTTGAAGAAAAAAAAAGGTCAAGAAGTCGGAGAAAATTTAGGGAAAAAAATTATCTTAAAACCTGGGAAAGTTAGAGAAAAAATGGTGGCTCCTCCTTTATTTTATTTCAGAACGTGCACTCGCGCACAAATCGCGTTGCTTATCTAGGCCAGTTATTGGTGCATTTGAACATACGTTTGTCTGTTTGTTATTAAGCCCAAAGCTACTCAATGGGCTACTCAAGCACTGCACACCGAGAATATTAAAAAACCGATTTTTAACATTGCAAGCCCTCAGACTTGCCGCTGAGTAACCGGAGGGCATTTTAACATAATATTGATCAGTCTCTGTGTGTTATTTTATCTGGTGATGTCACCATGTTTTAAAATTTGTATTAAAATTACAAGCTAAACTGGTGTTAATGAGATAAGAGCTACGAGGAAAAGCTGTATGGTAAGAGCAGGACCGGCACTAGGTGATGTTGGGTTGGGTCTTACACCTCCAAATTTCACTCTGGTACAACCACGTTTATTTTTCCTAGCGGTTAAAAAAGTCATTGTCAATTTTAAATTATCGTATCACTGTATGGTGCATTTTAGCACATTAAACCACAGGGGAGCTATAACTTGAGTGTTACGGCTATTGGAAATGAAATGATCATGGTTCAGCAAGTAAAAGTAAAAACAATTATAAGACTACTATAAGTGACTCTTGGCTCTTTCAGATCAAAGTCGACAGAATTAATGAATCTTCTTTGAGATCACCAAAACTGCATACACAATACACGTCTCTTTGTATCATTATATGGCATTACCAGAATGTGTAACAGTCCTAAGGTATCCCCAGAGTGGAAGGTCAAGCAGGACACAATACAACTACCGATGGAATAGTAGATAAGCTTCTGGACTGGTCAGGCTACAAAAAAGTAACACCTTAGGCTGAACTTTGCAAACGATCTCAACCGGATTTAGTTGTCCCAAAATTAGAACTTAGAAAAGTTTAAGCAATTTTGTTTGTTTGTTGTAAGCACAAAGCTAAACAATATGGCTACCAGTACTGTGCACACCACGGGTATCAAAACCCAGTTTGTATCATTATATGGCTTCAAGGCTCACCGCTAAGCCATTAGGGGGTGATTAAGCATTTTGTAGATACGAAACGCATACTATGGGGGGCAGTAAGAGATGTAGTATTTGCGTATTACAGTACTTTGTATATCATTTCACAAATTGAGTATTTGTAATCAATTAAAAAAGTGTAAACAAAAGAAAAATAACATTAAAGCAACAAAATGGTTTCGACCACGAATCGTTCTTTTGCTATGAAGGCTATAATTGTTGATGCTAATTTTAAAGCTTTCGTTACTTACAACATATATATATTGTCAACTTACGTCCGAGTTGTCTTATTATGACACAATTTATCAAATGCTTACTTGTAGCTAATACTTTAATAAAACAAAAAAGGCCCCTAATAACAAAGAAATTTCATTATCACAAGGTTAAAAAGGGTGGGATCTGTTTCTTACGCAAGATCTCGTATTATCCCGTCAAAATCTCGAAGATAACGTTATGACAACTGACCCCGTGTAAAGATTATAAAACACAACCATGCATTGAAGTGATTACAGTAAAATCTCGTAAAAATGTCTGACTTCAGTGATTGCGTTTTTTTAATATTGAGTATCTATGTGTAAAACGTTAACATAAAGGTGGGATTCTTCTTTAGGCTAGTATCGAAGTTATTACCCTCGCCCCCCTGAAGGGGGACGAGGTATTACAATCGTGCCCGTGTGTCTGTCAGTCTTTCTGTGTTTCTGCGCGCCTATCTCGAAAACTAATAGACGAAGATTTTTACACAAGATGGGAAGTCAGTATGGGACAGTCCTCCCTAAATTTGGTCCGGTTCCAAATCCGGATCACTTTGAAGTATTTTCTATAATGTGGATATAGGGCTTTTTACGGTGTGGGGTTAATAACTCTGTAAAGTGTGATCGGCTTTATACCAAATTTATTGGGCTCATTAAGGTTGAGACTTCTCATCACACGACAAAAAAAGAAGAAAAAAAGATCCGGATCATTGACCATTCTGGATCTGAGAAGGATTTTCTGAGTTTTCGAAGGATAAATTTGATGTTATCCAACATAAAAACATGTACTATCAAAAAGGAGCAGCGGGGCGAGGGTATGCAATCCCTCTAATTGATACTGTTGTATATTTGTGAAAAACACTTCGTGTCCCTGTGTGATCAAAATGTGGGCGTAGCGTTAATCCTGTCCTTACTAGTGGCTCCCTCTGGGTGAGTAAAATACAATGAGCAAGAAAGTAAATGGCTAGGGATCGCCTAGTTTTAGAAAACAAGTCTCGCTTACTTTGAAAAGTCATTTTTGTTTTCTACGAGCTATTTCAGTCTCACCAAAGTATCTCTGTAAAGCTGATGCGAAGGGCTCATTTCCAGCAAGATACAATAGTATGGACTTCGTCGGCTTTTCAGAAAAGTCTTTATAAACTCTGTGTAAGTGACCTTGTTCGTTATATAGCTCTTAATAACATGGTATTCAATAACAAATATTGTTAGGTGGTTAGGGCGCTCGACTCTCAATCTGAAGGTCGCGGGTTCGAATCCTCGTCCAACCAAACATCCTCGCCCTTTCAGCCGTGTGGGCGTTATAATGTGGTGGTCAATCCCACTCTTCCTTGGTAAAAGAGTAGCTCAAGAGTTGACTTGATGATGACTACCTGCCTTCCCTCTAGTCTTTCACTGCTAAATTAAGGAAGGCTACCGTGTAGCTTTGCGCAAAATTCAAAACAAACAGTAACAAATACCAACATAGTTGGGATGAATCCCACAAAACGCAGATTTTTAATAAATTCTCAAAACAAAAGGCAGGTGTAAAAGATGAAATAAAATTTCACATCTGGATCTTTAAAGGCATTTATTATTAGATTTGGTTCGAGCGTGACCCAGTAGTTAGGGTGCCGTGTCTGTGTTATACAAGAAACCATAAAGTTCAACTATTCGATTAGAGTAGCCCACAAGTTGGCGGTGGGTGGTGTTGAATAACACCATTAACTATATTCTATCGTTGCTAAATTAGGAACGGCTAACGCAGATAGCCCTCGAGTAGCTTTGCGAGAAATATAAAATTTTTTTCTTTTTAAATTATAATAAATAATTAAAAACAACGTTTAATATTTACACAATAAAAACGTAGATCACGTCGAAACATGTACTTGTAGAGAGATATTTTAGAGTGGAAGCGTACATACGGCTTCAAAAAAGTTTTTATTGTGTAAATATTAAACGTTGTTTTTAATTATTTATTATAATTAAAAAAAATTT
>NW_013667768.1:118340-120706 GCF_000517525.1 Limulus polyphemus
AAATTTTTTTTAATTATAATAAATAATTAAAAACAACGTTTAATATTTACACAATAAAAACTTTTTTGAAGCCGTATGTACGCTTCCACTCTAAAATATCTCTCTACAAGTACATGTTTCGACGTGATCTACGTTTTTATTGTGTAAATATAAAACGTTGTTTTTAATTATTTATTATAATTAAAAAAAATTTTAAACACAAGTCCCGGTAGTGCATATTTATTAAAGTACGTGTTTAATAACTAAGAACGTTTTACTATTTACTTGTTGCTTCTAGTAAAAAATAACAATGCGAACTCTTTGAAAAACACACACAAAAACAACAAAAAACGGTAGTGAATTTGTTTACTGGTAATTATGTCAAATGTCTTCAAACGTCTTCACGTTTTCAGGAGTTGAAACTGTTAGAAACGAGTATACGTATAAATCAAATATTGTAATACGTTTAATCTAGTCAATCATTTATATAATTTTCTCGAGACAAGTAACATTCCAAGATTGTTATTATTATCTGCACGGAGAAGTGTTTCAGTTTGACATGAAACGTGGAGCACGAGTCCACGAGACTCAAACACTGAACCATGAACGCTTAACTCAAAGCTGCGCGAGGGTTTGAATAATTTGAAACGCCTTCCTTTGCCATTTATATCCCAGAGCTCTCGGAATTACCAAGGGCCACACACAGCGCGAGCGAGCTGCCATGAGTAATGATGTGATGGGCTTAGCCATCATTTGAACGCCCTAACTCTATTCATAACGCCAGGGACAAGCGGTCTGACTGAATAACTGTAATTACTTTGATCGTTAATAGATGGCGCTGTGCCGTTTGCAAGCCAATACTTAGAAAAAAGAAGCAATTCATAAAGGAAAGACAGTAGTAAAAAAACATAAGGAAAATGTCGAAATCCTTTCAGCTTTTTTCTTATCTGTGCCAATATTTTCTTTTATGTTCACATATATATAATCATAAGTACAACTTGTTCTCATAAATTATATTTATGGTTAAGGCGCTCGACTCGCAATCTGAGGTGCGCAACTGGCTACGAATCCCTGTCACCAATCATGCTCGTCCTTTCAACCCCTGGGGGCGTTATAATGTATCGATCAATCCCATTATTCGTTGGTAAAAGAGTAGCTCGAGAGTTGGCGGTGGGTGGTGTTGACTAGCTGCCTTCCTTCTGGTCTATCACTGCTAAAGTATGGACGGCTAGCGGAGGTAGTTCTCGTGTAGCTTTGCGCGAAATTCAAAAACCAAACTAGATTTGAATTTGGATCTCGCCTACTATGCGAAGTTTCGTTTATTTTATATACTTTGGGGCCACTTTCCAGTGAGAAATTGGAAAGTATGTTCACGTTAGTTGTTAATGATAAAGTATTACCACAGAAAAAACTTAGCCACAGAAAGATCGTATACTAGTTTGGATAAGAACTCCTATCTCACGAGAATCTTGTACTTAGTAAGTCATGAAAGAGGTTTCTAGAAATTATGTCCCCTCTCTCAGTTGCTCAACGGTAAATCCGGGGAGTTGTACGCTAAAATTCGGGTTTTGACACCCGTTGTGGGTAGATCACAAATAGCCCATTGTGTATCTTTGTGCTTGAAGTTAGTTTCATCCCAGTATTTTTATGTGTGATAAGCTGACATAAGAGTGCGTAAAGTACACAGTTCAGATGAAATGTTTTAAAGTTATAGTTTGTGACTTGCCGATTCAGACAAAAAGGGAGATGTTCAGTATAGGCTTCGTTTTTAATCTCAGTTAATGTCTTACCTCCCATTATTAGATTTTTCGCGCCTTAAAAATAAAATGCATTCCACACCTTCCTCGTTTATCCAGCTCTTGCGGGCTTTACTCCACACAGTGAGTTTCTGATCTTGTTAGATAAAACAATATAACCAACATGCTTTTCAGCTCCCGACTTCAACTGTAGGGTAAGAAGGATCAAAATCTGATTCTCCAGAAAAATTAGTTGGATTGAAACATCTAGGGATTATTATAATTTTACATTTCTCCGGTATTCTTAGCCCTAAAGTTGTATGTATCTTCTACTAGTCTCTCATTTAGATGAACTCATGTCAATTTCCAATTTGTAATTCTAATTTTGTAAATGTTTCAATAGCCTAGAAAGTATCGTGCATACACGAAGCAAAGAGTGGTAGTGGCTGCAGGTTATTCATGAGCAGGGTTTCGAGGACGAAACTTTTCAGGTTATTCATGAGCAGGGTTTCGAGGACGAAACTTTTCAGGTTATTCCTGAGCAGGGTTTCGTGGACGAAACTTTTCAGGTTATTCATGAGCAGGGTTTCGTGGACGGTAAACGTTTACAGGTTATTACTAGTAGTCAGGGTTTCGTGGTACGAAACGTTT
>NW_013667768.1:121706-125560 GCF_000517525.1 Limulus polyphemus
TCTAGGTTAGTTCTATGTACAGGGTTCGATGGACGAAACTTTTCAGGTTATTCATGAGTCAGGGTTCGTGGACGAAACTTTTCAGGTTATTCATGAGCAGGGTTTCGTGGACGAATCTTTTCAGGTTATTCATGAGCAGGGTTTCGTGGACGAATCTTTTCAGGTTATTCATGAGCAGGGTTTCGTGGACGAAACTTTTCAGGTTATTCATGAGCAGGGTTTCGTGGACGAAACTTTTCAGGTTATTCATGAGCAGGGTTTCGAGGACGAAACTTTTCAGGTTATTCATGAGCAGGGTTTCGAGGACGAGAAATCTTTTTATAAACCAAAACTTTTTCTTAAACTAAAGTGTGAGGACATTGCTAGTGTAATTTATGCTACACGTATTACTGCATACATCATGGTTGCTTCTTGGCATGTAGATTTCAAATTTCAACGCATTTAAAAAAATGCCCACTTTGTATGGAGTTTCAGGCTTAGTTAAACCTGCTTCCGGCTTATTGGCTCATTTACCCCCCTTGTCTTGAGCGATTGAGTTGAATCTGTGGTTAAAAGGATGGCTGAATATGTAAATACTGCGAAGGGCCTGCAGAATTTATTTAGATTTTAAATTTGAACAGGATGGAAGAATGGCAACATAATGATCTTAAAAAATTCTTAGTGCGATACCGTTCTTCATCGAAAGAAAAACTGGTAAATAAATTTACCAGTCTGCTTTAATGTCCTATTTAAACAACCGTTAAGAGCAAAACATTGAACGTAAAGACGCGTATTGGTCTCCTGAACAATAAAACCGCGTAATTTTTTGAACAAAAGCTAAAAACCTAAAACGATATATTCTGCAAAATTAATGTTTTGTACGCACTGCATTTTTTTTTTCACTGAACAATTTAAAATAAATATGCAATTTTTATCACGTCTTTTGCGTATCTTATCTTGAAATATCTGTAATCTGGATTTTATTAGGAAAATTTCGATTGTGTCTCAGGTTCATAGTAAATGCAATGAAATAATTCATGTGTTTATACATTCAGATCATACAGTACCAGGAGCAGTAGTTAATATAGATAATAACTTTTAGATAGGTTACATTAGACCATACACCCCCTTTCGTGGCACAACGGTAAGCTTGTGGACTTAAAAGGCTCCATTAATGGACAGGTTTAAGTAGAGCCACCAAACTGAAGTTTACAAAAACACCATTAATGGACAGGGCCACTCTAAATTAGGAGGCATTAAAAATGGTGACTCTCATGTTTAATTTTGTTTGTAGTTAAGCAAAAAGCTACACAATGGGCTATCACGAGGATCGAAACCTGGTTTTTTTGTTTTTGTAAACTTCAGTTTGGTGGTTCTACTTAAATATATTTATTTTCAAAACATTATGACGAAAATTAAAAACTTCTGTACGCCTGTAGAAGACAGTGTTTATTTCGTTTTGAATACAAATTGACATTTTAACTGCCCCTGGACCTTCGAGGGGACCTAAGTAGACCTCTCGTCCAATTAGTGGACTGTAAGATATCCTTACATTTTCTTACCAAATTTACCCCGTATACCCTCTGAGTGATAAATGTATCCCTCTGATTGAGTTAATGCTCTGATAAATTTCTGTAAAAGTTTTTAAAACCCTGAGGTTAGTGTGGGTTTCGAAAATATTTATCGAAGTGACCTGATCCTAAGTCAGCTAGATAACTAACTCAGATTAACATGTTGAAAAAATCAGCGCAAAGACAGTAAACGGGAAAATACTGATATTCCCATGAAACACTGTATGTCAGTTTTACGAAAATACGAGTATCTTCCTTTTTACCACTTTTTCGGTTCGTCTTTTCAACAGCTTAATTGAAGTATTTTATTATTTTTGCCAAGCATATAATCAATTTTGCGTCTAACCAACTGACTTTGGCTAATAGATTAATATATTTTCAAAGATCGTCTGCTTTTTGTAGGATCAGCTTTCATTGTAAAAGGTGCAAGTTTCATAGAGAAAGTCCACCATGGCGAGTAACCAAGGTGATTGTATAGGTTAGTAACCATGACAACAAAACGTACAATATCTCTGACTGTTGTATCCAAAAAATAATTGGCCCATACTAGTCAGCTTGTTTTAATGCAAAGCCACATTGGGCTGTCTACTTTTTTTTTTTTTTCTACCGCAGAGAATCAAAATGCAAGTTGAGAAATTTTGTTTCGTTATTGTTTGACAGTTCTCTTCTTTAATGCCAAACAATATGCTGTTGAGGGTCATAACAAGTAGCTTATCTGCGCTCTGCCTATTGCGGAGAATCGAAGTCTATATGTTCACTGCTGAACCACCAGGTGACAGTACGGCTCAGAATTTGCGAATATTCGATCTCATAACATTAACAGAGCCGAGGAAGTGTGACGTTTGTGTAAACAATACATCGTATCCATTTCAAGAGATTTAATAAGAGTACACTAGGGGATTGTTTGTGCTATCATAATAAAGTGGGTGCCATCTGCTCCTGAGATCAGGTTATCTCATAATCAGAGTAGAGCAGCACGTGTTCTGACCAGCAGTATCCACGTGGATATCCAAATGATTTCATAAACTTCGACTTCATTCCCTGCTTCACTATTCACTGGTGTTGTTGATTGTATATCGAGCCAACGCGTTGGTTCCTCTCGTGCATAGAAAGTGTTTCCTGTTTGTTTGTTTTTTTTTCACTGCCATCTGTCGACCGACGACCGGGTCCCAATCTGATAAGTACCATTTAATGAAATTAGGCTTTCCATTCACGCATTAGGGGCTAGGATCCAATGGCATGTATGACACATACACTGTTGTGATTGAGGTTTCTGGATGTCCAACTGTACTCCACACTACGTAGAATAATATTTTTAACGAAAAACATTTGAGAGGTTTTAAATATCTTATGATCTTCTTGTTATGTAAATTATGTTTTGTTTTGTTTTAAATTGTGCCACACAAAGAAGTATTAATATTGATTCCATTTCTGAACATGAAGTTAGTTATATACATCTTTGTTTTGATACATAATGATTTTTAAAAGGTTATTTGAAATATAATTCTTTAGAATCGTGTGTGTGTGTTGTGGTTAAAAGTGGATAGAAAATTTGAAGTCGTTTTTAAGTTTTTTGTTTCATGATTAATGTTTTGAATGGATAGAAATTTGAAGTTTATTTTCAAGTTTACAATGCATGGTCACATCGGTGACCCCTAAGGTCAGACATAACCATCAGTAATATAAAACTGCTAAACAGAGTGAGGACAATCAGTTATCAGTACCGCTGCCTACAAAGCTACTGTTAACTGAATAGCAAGAGTCACTGTTACAGTTATAACGACCCACAGCTGATAAAGTTCGAAGGTTCAGCGGCTCCAACCTTGGAAGTTTCTATATGCAGCCTGAAACGCTAACCACTTGTACTTAAACGTATTACCTAGTGCGTCTGAAAGATTTAAAATGATTTTAAAGCATCTACTTTGTGTCTGAAAGATCTAAAGTGGTGTATTCTTTACTCGTCACTTACCAAGGCCATCTTTGTTTCTGAAAGATCTAAAGTGGTATATTCTTTACTCCTCACTTACCAAGGCCATCTTTGTGTCTGAAAGATCTAAAGTGGTATATTCTTTACTCCACCACTTTAGATCTTTCAGACACAAAGATGGCCTTGGTAAGTGATTATTCTTTACTCGTCACTTACCAAGGCCATCTTTGTGTCTGAAAGATCTAAAGTGGTGTATTCTTTACTCGTCACTTACCAAGGCCATCTTTGTGTCTGAAGGATCTAAAGTGGTGTATTCTTTACTCGTCACTTACCAAGGCCATCTTTGTGTCTGAAAGATATAAAGTGGTATATTCTTT
>NW_013667768.1:126398-140534 GCF_000517525.1 Limulus polyphemus
ATCAATTATTAATCAAGAAGTTTCTAAAAAATAATAACATTGTTGTTTTATGGACTTGTTGTGTATGAAACTTTTCCTTGTAGGATTTTATAATTTTAGGTTATTTGTTTCTCAAAAAAAAAAATACAGATTACCATTGAAATAAACTATTTTTTAAGATAATTTTGAAAGTAAACGCAACGGGTAAAATTCCTTTTATTTGTTCTCACACATCTCGGTTTTAAGTTGGGTAAAAACTATTACCAAGGGCTAGAAAGAAGTAAAAAGTTGGGCAATAAATAAAAATAAATTGAAATTGTCTAATATACTCCAGTTCCCACAAAGCACATTGAAAGAAAAAAAAGAGTAATTTAAGATCATTGTTTGTTAGGAAGAATGTTTCTTTTTAACTGGTGTCGGTGAAGGAATATAAGCAGCTGTATGCAGTCTGTGGAATGCTTTAAGCAGATAAGCAGCTGTATGCAGTCTGTGATTGAGCGACTGGCTTATTCAGTGTTCGGGATTTTTCTCGCTAATTTACTGACTACCAAATTGCTCGGTCGTTCCGAAGCGTAGGTGATCCAGAAAATTTGTAATTGGGTTATTTGGATGCCATTACTCCGGCCATTCGAGGTCGCTAAACCTAACAAATGGTACTGTGTGCAGAGAAAGACGCTGTACGCTGTAATATACGGCAAGTTTTTCATGCTCACTTAGAGGTTGCGCGTACGTTTTTGTACGTAGGAATCTCGTTAATCTTGTAAGTTACACGGTCCGATGGTCAACGTTGGTGGTCAGTTATCCGTATTCACTTGTAAAGAATTTAAAATGAAGGACACGGCGTCTGAAGCTGTGTTTGTATATTATAAGCGGTAGGCACGAGCTACAGATACTTAGTACTGAAACGGGCTGATTAATTACTTCTTAAAACCAATAACAATGGAATGAAAACCCCTGAAAGACGCGTTTGTCATTACTTCGAATTTATAAGCTTTGAGTTTTAATTCATAAAATAACAAGTAGTGCTAAACACGGTTGATCATGTCACAGTGCCTTTGATATTTTATTATTATTATTACTATACTATCTGGAGTACCCGTACGGGTAAAATAAAGACTCTTTTGTAACAAAGGATAGTAAATTGTGCGTCTATTTTTTTTCTTAACATAATAAGCATTAAAAGTGAAATAAAAATACATAAAGGTACCAGTACTGAAAGGAAAGACATACTGTTTTCAAGAGTTGTGTCAATATGAAATAATATGGGGGGGGGGGCAACCTCCTCATGTCATCCTGTATCACTGTGTTAAGTTGTATTGATTTGGTAGTTTTTCCGAAATTAGATATGAAATTTGGTGGGGTCCAACCTTCCCTCGTGACCTTCCTCATGTCATCCTGTATCACTGTGTCGAGTTTGGTACTGATTGATCAAGAAATGTCGAAACGTATAAGGAACAGATACACAGACACACACACATCGTTTATATAGATTGTTGAGTTATAGGAGGAAAATACAAAAAATAATCTCCTAAGTCATGACATGGCGCCTTTGTGTAGTTGCTTCATAGATATAACTTTCTCAGCTTTTGTTTAGTTAAAACAAGTATTTTCCAGCTAGCGAATGTACCAGCAACGTAACGAAAATGTGTGATAATGTTATGAAAGATCCTGTAAGGTCGTCTGAACGCACGTAGATTATTCGTCTGCGTGAGATATTTGGGTCTTCGATTCGTGGTTCGTGAAGAGAGCCTGGGATTTAGGTTTGTGAAAATAAAATTGGATCTTAAGATCGTGATGAGAGCCTTGGGCCTTAGGTTCGTAAGGAGAGCCCAGGGCTTAGGTTTATGAGAAGAAAATTGGATCTTAGGATCGTGATGAAAGGCTTGGGCCTTAGGGTCGTTAAAAGAGACCTGATCTTAAGATTCTTAAATTTGTTCATTTTTTACTTCTACATGCTGTCTTCGTTAAAACTAACGCTCTAATTTTCTTTTAGTGGGGTAGATTGCATTTGGATTGTTCTGGGTCTTTGTTTGTTTACTTTAGAGATTAGAACCCACACACTCAACCTCCATCCCGAAGCTTACATCAAATTATGTATTTATCAAAAAGATCTTGGAGTAGAGCTCTCTTTTTTTTTGGTCTGTTATTATAACTAATGGGTTAAGTGGTGTCCCTTTTGTCTTCGCTATTTACTGAATTAGATCGTCACCCCCTCTCATTGTTCTCCGTAACTGTGAAATGGCACCAACTCTTCAGGACTCATTTCGATAAGAGACTCGTGTACCTAATGCAATTCTCTGGCAAACTAAGTTTAAAACACTCGCTACTGCCAAAGTGTTTGTTCACGAAGCCAAAGAAAAACAGGACTATCCTAGCGAACCACTCCGCAACTCTTAACCAACGCTGGTGCATCCAACTGGGCCAGTTTTCATCGAGAACAATCCTCGGGCTGAAGGGGAAAGAAAACAAGACTAATCCGGTTATAATAAATTGATCTCTATGCTTCGTGACAGGAAGTATTTCTCTCTAATCCTGTCTTTTATATTCTAAAACCCCAAATGATTCATGAATTTTTTTTATTATTATTCCGACATGAATTATTTTTCTTTCCAGGAAAATGGAATTACAAAGTTAAAAAAAAAAGTTTTTTATAGGACGAATAGATTACTTTTAAATGTAGGTTAGGAATATACGTATTTTGACTTGTAATAAGAATTGAAAAACTGAAACTAAAATATAATACATTTGGCGATGATTGGAAATAGATATTCTGTGATGTCATATTGGTGACGTAACTTTAAATACGAAACGCGACATTCTAAATCACTAAGCGTTAGCTAGCTTGACTTTTACCAAACATAAGGTACGTCACGGTAGAGTTTTTGTTTGTTTGAATGGGCCACTATTAAGTACAGAATTAACCAACATCCACTTGCACAGGACACCCTAATATAAAGGGGGGTCCTACAGTATCCCTGAAGTAGGTGTATGTGACAATCAGAACCAGCCCAACTTAACAATACACATAATCGTCTTTTACTCATTTATGTTTTACAACAGGGCGAAATACAAGGATTTTTTTAATTAATTATATTTAATATAAATCATTAGAGTAAGCACACAAAATATTTGCATCCTCAGTGGTGCTTGTGTGTTTTCTCTGTACTAAAGGCTTATCTATTTTACTATTGTTCATGCTTGTAATCAATGGCTAACTTTGATTTCAAAAGTGTGTGTGTGGGTAGGTAGGGGGAGTTTTTTTTTCAGCTGGGTGTATACACGAGGCATTGTAAACTATGGGAACGTTAAAGCTGTGTCATCTAATCTCGTTATTTGGTTAAGAATAGCCGTGTAGGCGGAGGGTGCTGCTGCTGCTGATTGGTTGTTTTGTTGCCCTCGTTCTGGTTACCGTGAAATATTTTAACATGCTATTTTGTCCTAATAACTAATTAAATAATTTTAAGTGAAAAAGCCGATTAGTTTAAAAGAGATTTCGGGACCTACTGGTCAGTAGTTCTAAGTTAGGGATAGTTGCACGTAAACTTTGGATCGATGACACGGCCATTTTGTTCGTGTGCTATTTATGGTACCTTGTAGGTGAAAAATAGCCGACACCATTTGATTGAACAAACCTGTTATTGCAAGAGTAAAACTCATTGAGTTAATCTAGTATATCTGTTTGTTTTGTCATATCTCGCGCTCAATGGACATGTTATAAGAGAGACAGACAAATGCCACTATTCGGTGAGACAGTAGAAGCCCAAGAGTTGGCAGCGGGTAGTGTTGAGTAACTGTCTTGTCTTTAGTTTCAAAATCAGTGACGGCCAACTGTCTTGTCTTTAGCTTATCACTTCAAAATCAGGGACGGCCAACTGTCTTGTCTTTAGGTTATCACTTCAAAATCAGGGACGGCCAACTGTCTTGTCTTTAGCTTATCACTTCAAAATCAGGGACGGCCAACTGTCTTGTCTTTAGTTTATCACTTCAAAATCAGGGACGGCCAACTGTCTTGTCTCTAGTTTATCACTACAAAATCAGAGACGGCCAACTGTCTTGGCTTTAGTTTATCACTACAAAATCAGAGACGGCCAACTGTCTTGGCTTTAGTTTATCACTACAAAATCAGAGACGGCCAACGTAGTAAGCCTCGTGTAGTTTTGCGAATACTCAACAAAGAAAACAGATATCAAGAAACCCAAATTTCATTATCAGCGTATCTAACTCGTGGATAGACTACATGATCAAATTATGTCTAGCTCGACGTGTAATGTTTTTAATTATAATTTTAATAAGACCATGAAAATGAGTTATGAGTTAATAACAAGAAGAAAGAAATCCATGAAAACTGACTACTTGAAGTTTTCAATATTTCTAGCAGATGGTGAGCGTAACTCTTATTATTGTTTAGTAAATGTTCGTACACCTAGGTGGCAGATAAATCAAATCTTGGGAAATATAACCTAAAACGAGGAAGATAATAAAACCAATCGCCTGTAAACACGCTTTGCAACCTGCATTCCTGGAACAGAAACGTGGAATATAACGTGCATTCATATACATATTGATTAAAAGAAGTTGAAATATTTGAATCAAGCGTAGAAATAACACGAAATAAATAATAAAATACACCCTGCAACCCTGGAGGCTCTACAGAAAAACGACAGTTTGTATTAAACACACCAACAGAGAGATGAAGCGATTCTTTGAACATCAATATCTTTTACTTTCTGTATCGATTTTATGATAAATGCAATTTTCAACATTTGGCAGTTTATTGTCCACTCGAAGTATTTTATTCAAACTGATTCTTTCTAACTGTGCTCTAATGATGCTCTTTGTAGCTTGTTTTCATTATTTTTATTTCTGTACCTGTGACTAGAATATGATATTGATCTAACTGTGCTCTAATGATGTCCTTTTCAGCTTGTCCTCACTATTTCTGACAACTGTGACTAAAATATGACAATGATCTGTGTTCTAATGATGTCCTTTTCAGCTTGCCTTCATTATTTCTGTACCTGTGATTAGAATATTACATTGATCTAACTAGTGCTCTAACAATGATGTCCTTTTAAATAGTGAGGACAAGCTGAAAAAGGACATCATTAGAGCACAGTTATATCAATGTCTTGTTACAGTTACAGAAATAGTGAGGACAAGCTGAAAAAAGGACATCATTAGAGCACAGTTATATCAATGTCTTGTTACAGTTACAGAAATAGTGAGGACAAGCTGGTGACAACAAAGATACTTCCTGAAAGGGCTCTGATATCTCACTGGTCACAGTACACTTTAACTCGAGTTAAAAGAGTTAAATAATTAAACTTGTTTAAATAATTTACAGAAAGAGAATGCTATTTTCTCTATACAGTGACTGACATGGCCGTACTCGACAATATAATATCCTGATGTTCACCTTGGATTTATGTTTTGTACAGATGTCTGTAGTGTGCGGAAAATAGTAATAATTAACTCACCAACCCTAAGATGAGTTGCAGTAGATAAATCGCATTAAAAAAATTACCTTGACCTTGTTCATTAAATTAAATGGATGAGCTTTAGACAAAAAATGTAAATGACCTGACACAGAAAAACTGCTGTAATGTTCCCAGGACATCGAGTCTACTAGAGACTGACACTTCGTTTTGATGACTTACGAGAAAACAAGACTGGAAACAACGATCCAAATCAGGATGGATAACAAGATCCGAATAAATTTAACGGAAATCCTGTCACAAATCTTCATCACGTCGCTTCCCTCCCCATCCTCGAGTCTTGTTGGTCAACGGACATAATCAAGTCAGCGCAACAAGGATTATGTTACGACGCTGAGTTCATGTTAATTACATCATTTAACTGTTGATGTAAAAACTGCGTCTAGGGAGCGTTCAAGGCAGTCTTTCTTAATTATGCCAATTTTTAAAACTCGTGAGATCTGTGTGTTTTGAAATAAATAATTGAATACG
The DNA here is from genome assembly GCF_000517525.1 of Limulus polyphemus. Lineage (NCBI taxonomy): Eukaryota > Metazoa > Arthropoda > Merostomata > Xiphosura > Limulidae > Limulus > Limulus polyphemus. The sequence goes on from NW_013667768.1 coordinate 132,344, forward strand.
AGACGGAATTATTTCAAATTGTGGGCAAAAGTCAGAAGGCGTCATTGTAATAACCTGTTACATAATACACTCAAACTGTAGTTCCACCAATGGACTAGACTCTGTATTCATGACATTTCATTTAAACCTACAACATAGATAATATGAAGTAATAAACCCTTATAAACAGGACGTTTCCGTATGTAGAACAGTAGTAATAGTGTTAACCTAAGCCAAAATTAGAAAATCTATATGATATTTAGTGAAAAACAGAACTTGGTTTGACTTCACTGGCAACTAGAGAGGTTTCATGATCTAAAGTTACCATAAAACTTTAAAAGTAATAACCTCCCAGACTTGACATAATCAAAACAGTGACGTCAACCGGATATCGTCACCTGGGTTGTGTGTGTGTGTGCATACTGTCATTGAAAATTCCATGATTCCTTAAAGATTTTATGTTCCTCACATTAATCTTTTTTTTTTTATAAATTAATAACACCCTCCTCTAAGAAGGTTAGGCTGTGATATTCATTATTGATGACATTCGTGTACTGTACTAGCGCCCTCTATCACGAAACAATTGTATCTTAAACTTCTATTATTATGTGACTCTTCCGTGTCAAGTTATGTATTAAATTAGCTATTTATTTAGTTTTGAGTTCTTGATTATGATTATTGATAGAGATGAGTTAAAAAGGCCCCTATTAACAGAGATCATTTTTTGATTCAACGCAGGTCTTGCTGATATCCACCAGTTTTCCAAATTCTTAATTTTTTTTTTAAATCTGGAAATAAATCGTTTAGGAAACTTTTATGGTGCTTCTATTTGTTTAAAGCAAATTTAGTATTCAATTTGGCCCGTACATTGACCATACATTAAAAAAAAAATGACAAATTAGGTTTTGTAGGTTGACAGTCATTATGAAAAAGCAATTAATAGCCCTATCGTTTTAACACCAGGGTGTGGGTATATTTAATCTTTTGACAGTTCGCCTAGTACCTTCAACGCAGATGGAGAAAAAAAACAAAAACTTTAAATAAGGCAGGAAGTTGTGGAATTATAATAATTTAGTTGCAATTTGAAGAGTATTATAATAGAAACGTAACAAAATGGGCAATTTGATTTTGAGTCTTTTTCTAATATTTATCAAAAAAAGGGGGCTTTACACTTGAATTTTGTCTGATTGAAGACACTGCTATAAAATTGGATGCTTTTCCAAGTCATCACGTAATCGTGTTTGTTTTACATTTATGCTATTGGACGCTTTATTAACTTAGCCATGGACGATTTGTTTAGGCGACTGGCGTCAGTACCATCCACTGACCGTGACGTGCGTATTATTGTGTTTTTAAGTTTCTACACTATTGGTCACTTTAATAACTTAAACCGAGGAAGACTTGTTTAGTTGACGGGCATCAATTTAATCCAGTGATCGTGACATGTGATTTAATTGTGTTTTTAAGGATTCAATATGAAATTTCTACGCTATCGTGACGCCACGTCAAGAAATTGTTAATTTCACATCATCAAAAAATACAACACTGCGTAAAAAGTAATTAGACTGTCAGGTGAAGAACTTAGCTTAAACATAACTGTTGTGAAACTAAGTCAGAGGGTTAGGGGAAAATTAAAAGTAGGGGGGGGATGCAAGGTTTATTTGATCGAGGGAATGTGCGTCACAGGCGCACCCATGACGGCAGGGTCCAGGGCTCGCCTTAGGACTATGGAAGGTTCTGGATTAAAAACAGGAGTGATAGTTTAGCGATTTTCCACCTTCTGTAGCTCGGACTGTGGTAATCCAAACTATCGCATATTTTTAGTGGATGTGCTCTCCTGGACTTTTGCTTCACTTACCAAATTTTAAGAAATACCTGAGATATAACATTTCCAATTTTGATTGAATTTTTTTCCTATTTTTTTTTTAATTCGCGCCAAAGTATGGAAACGTTATTTGACAGAAAAACTTAACTTTTATGAATTTTTTTCGAATTTGGTACACTGATAGATCTTTACAACCTACAAGTAGGAGTCTCATTTGGTGTAAATATAAAACATATGTGTAAAGTTATTCAACAAAAACCGCTCAATTTTCACTAAAATCTTGCGCACGTCTAAGCCAAAAGTCATGTTAGCTATCGGTCTAAAATTTTTATTACAGCTTCACCTAAGAGTAAAAGTGAACCGTTTTTAGTTTTTTGTCATTCTGATTAAAGACAGCTGATTTAGAGCAGTAAAACTATAAGGAGAAAGGACGTGCAGATACGCAAGTATTGGTTAGGCCAAGCAAACTAGATTAACAGTTTCTAGCTCAAGTTTTCAAAAGAATCGTACGAGTGAACGGTTATTATTGATTATTCATTTTCAGCTTTTCAGTTTACTAAATATTATGAAATTATCCTAATTAAAGAGAGTTTAGCGTTACGTGAAGTTAGCTTAAGCAATTAGCATAAATAATGATGCTTGTTATGGCTGTACCGATCACATGCTGTTGATGACAAGAAACTGTTAATCTAAATTCCATGGTGTTACTGTAAAGGAAGTTACTAACACTGTTTTAGAGAGAAAACTATCACCATATATTCTATAAGGAATCTGATTGGTTCTATAAAGTATAGGTCTGTTCCGAATAATAGGGTTGCGATCGTAATGCTAATGCTGGTTATATCGAGTGTCCATTTCTTACTTGCTGTAATTTGTTCTTGTGTATTGAAAAAAAGGTCATGATATCTAATGAAAAACACCTTAGGTGTGAAAAAGGTGCGACCAAAAAAGGATTGAGATTGCGACTTAAAGAAATGAAATAAAAATTGGCGATCAACTGGTAACTACTCTTATAGCATTGATAAGAACTTTACAACAAATATTCATTTATTAGTTAGCTAGGCCGCGTATTTTGTTTTACCCACCATCATGCCCCAAGTTATCAATGCTATAAGTGTGGCCGCCAATATTGATTTCATTCCGTTGAGTCACACACCGAATCCTTTTCCCCAACTTAAAGTGTTTCTGATCACATACCATTAAACCGAATGTATCTACAGAACAGAAAACATAATTGTCCAAACGATTAGAAAAACAAAACCTTTCCTTGGCTTCCCATTGAGTCGTTGATGTAAAATACATGAACTGCTACAACGAAGACAAGTGAAGAGAATGTAGAAGTCTGAGTTGCTTAAAAAAAAACGCCTTACAAAGCAATTGTTAGCTTGTTAACCCCTTACCTCAGTTACAAATACACTTGCTTGGCGTGCGATAGGTCCCAGGTTCGACACGGAGCCGTAGCGATGCAAAAAGTAAGTAAACAATGTGAAGAGGAATTCGTTAAAGGTTATTAAGAAAGGCTTCTGAATGGATTTAATGTTATCGTTATCAATAAAAAAACTATTTTATTTATTATATATGTTCCAAAGTTTGATTAACCGTTATCTGCCGGTGTCAGGAGTTTTGCTCAGTCGATATATGCATTATAATTTGGACCTCAACATTACGAATTTATGGGTGGGGGGAGAGGAGGGGGGTATCTCGCGGATGAAGGTAGAGATTTAAGTCATGGGGCGATAACCTTCCTTACCAGCGGAATGCAACATCTTGAAAAATACATGCACACAAGGAGAACAGAAGACGTATCTGGTGTAGGTAAGGGGTCTGCTGGGTGGTTTCGTTTTTTGACTTTAGACAAAGAAGAGGGTGAAAACAAATCTAAGGTTTGGGTGGCGCCCGGTGGCATCCACACACCCAATTCAATTGTCATGTACACGTTCCGTTTGTTTCAATACCTGGACCGCCCATGATTTGAGTCCTAAAGCCACTTCCGTGCCTGCTGTAGACCCCATTTCCATAACTAATAATGGTTCAGTTTACTAAATAGCTCCACGCCTAAGTGTTGTAAGCGGACCAACTGTCATTTACTGTGTTACTATAGTGATTAATGGAGAAGAGAGGGATGCCTCAGGGTTGCAAGTTAGGCCACGCCATATTTTTGTTAGTACAAATTCTCATTTATTCTAACGCTGAAAACTGATATTAGGCCCAAGAAAGATTACCACCATATTACTCTACAGTGGCTAATGAGAATATCATGGGTTTCTGGTTGTTATAATTTAACAGATCTTTTATCGCAGAGGGTCAAACAAATATGAGAAAGATGCGACAGTGGTTACGTTTTCATGTTTGTGTGTGTGTGTGTGTGTGTGTATATCGTTGTTTTTTTTTGGACTCCATCACTCAACCAAATCTAGCCAGAATAACGACATTTCTGGCTGCAGACGTGGATGAGATAGCAATGGCCAGACAGCAAGAATGATGAATAATTTTAATTTTTTTTTGTAGCTTTCAGTGGATTACTTTTTTATTTGTTTTTGGATGAGCAATGTTACCCATTCTCTTCAGCTCTTCTTATTTCACTGATCATAGCAATACATAAAAAGTAAGGATCTTCCAGGAAAATTGTTAATCTTTAACTTATGAATTGTAATTAGTTAATCATTGTTATTGTGTTCATGTATGCATAATTTTAGCAATAGTAATAATTAATATATAGGACGTTTCCCTTCTCATTTATTGCACTGATACGTGAAAGTGGGCGAGATGGTGTAATTTTTTCAAGTTTTGAAAGTTAAATTACTTGTGTTAGTAATTGTACGTTTCAACGATTTGAAGTATCCAAATTTTCTTTGATGCAAAATTCCAAATCGTCTCGGAAAAATATGTTTTAGAGCATTGAGCTATCTGCTGTTTCCACCGCGGGGAATCTAACCCCGGATCTTAGCGTTGTAAATCCTTAAAATTACAGCTGTCCCATCAGAGGATTAATATTATGCCAAGGCAATAATTGTTAATGAGTTTAATCCGAAGAGATTAATGTATCTACCACTTCATATTTTCCCACCAAATGGCATTAGAACAGATAATTATCTAATACAGGAGAAAGATGTCTGACCGACAAATTTCCCCCTTAAAAAAAAAGTAAAAAGGTTGGATAATCTTACAAAAACTTTCCATAATAACAAAACTTTAAAAAAAACTAATCAGTTTTGAGCTGAAAGCAATAAGGACGAACAGTAACTATATTTTTAACAATGCTCATGAACTTTTAAAGTTTTAGAGAGAGAGACGCACACAAAATTCTTGGCTACCTCGACCGTGAAATATGTAACCCATTTAAAAGGCAGTGTGTGTGTCTCGTCACATCACGCTTTATTTCTTGAAATAGGAGAAGTCATAAGAGCCAAAATGCATTTATCCAGATAAAATAGTTCGATTACTGTCTGACCATTACGATTTTAGTGACTGGGGTGAAAGGGAGTGTGTGGCGTGAAACCTTGTAAGTGTAGTGAGTGTTGATATAATAAAGACGTATATTAGAAATTGTTAATCTAACTGATTTTTACCAATAATTATCCTATGAATACTCCACGAATTCGTTTCATGAATGATATTAATTTTGATTGGCTCACAAAGGAACTTACCGACGTTTGACTGCCTCGACTGCACTTTTCTGCCTCTTTGTTGGTCAAGCTTGATTTCGTAAAATATATTCATTTTCGTTAGCTATGAAATGTGAGGTTAGGGTATACTATGGGATGGGGGTGGTAGTACTTACCCCGTCATTTTTGACGGGCTGTACACAAGTAAAGAATAATACACACAGCATTAAGCTTCAGTGTATACTAAATTCTTGTAATGTTTGAATAATATAAGAGACTAGCGAAGGTACCTCGCAGTGTCGAGCGTAAAATGTTATACTATAGATTTGGAATGGGGGGGGGGTCGTCCCCTACAACTATTTTGAGCTGTAACACGTGCTACGTGTAGCATTAAATATCATTTTCGTTTGGCGTAGGCTCCGTGTATTTCGCTGCTAACTTATTCGTTCATTTGGGCTTTCACTCCTTGCATTAAGCCTACAGAATTGATACGGTGGCCAAACTCAAACAGTTGATCCGATGACTTATCCACTTAAACACGGCCCGGTATGACCAGGTGGTTAGAGCGCTCGACTCGTAATCTGAGGGTCGCGGGTTCGAATCCCAGTCCCACCAAACATCCTCGCCCTTAGGGGCGTTATAATGTAACGATCAATCCACCTATTCGTTGGTAAAAGAGTAGTCGGTGGGTGGTGATGACTAGCTGCCTTCCCTCTAGTCTTTCACTGCTAAATTAGGGACGGATAGCGCAGATAGCTCTCGTGTAGCTTTGCACGAAATTCAAAACAAACCAAATCATTTAAACATAATTTTGGGGAACCACAGAATTTCCTTAAAAATTTATTAAAATTAGTTCAGCCAGATTTAGATACAATTTTGTGGATCCCCCTAAGTTCCCTTATAAAATTTATTGAAATTAGTTCAGCCAGAATTAAACACAATTTTGTGGATCCCCCTAAGTTCCCTTATAAAATTTATTGAAATTAGTTCAGCCAGAATTAAACACAATTTTGTGGATCCCCCTAAGTTCCCTTATAAAATTTACTGACATTAGTTCACCCATACGTAGACCAAACATTAGTTCACCCATACGTAGACTCAATTTTGGGGATCCCCCTAAGTTCCCTTATAAAATTTACTGACATTAGTTCACCCATACGTAGACTCAATTTTGGGGATCCCTCTAAGTTCCCTTATAAAATTTACTGACATTAGTTCACCCATACGTAGACTCAGTTTTGGGGATCTCTCTAACTTTTCTTATAAAATTGACTGAAATTTGTTCAGCCAGATGTAGACACAATTTTGGGATCCTTTAAGTTTCCTTATAAAAGTTATTGAAATTTGTTCAGCCAGATGTAGACACAATTTTGGGATCCTCTAAGTTTCCTTATAAAAGTTATTGAAATTAGTTCACCCAGTTGCTAACAACAACTTGAGACACCAAACAGATAGTCAGACACCCATACTTTATACATAGATAAATAAATATAGTTATTGATATTAAAAAAAACAAACGAGACCTTGGTAGTTCAGTATTCTGAGTGCATTACAAATATAGGATAGATCCTCTCAGAATCGATCAGGAAATTTGTCGAGTTATCTTAATCTGTAAACTTGGCCGAGTTTTTGTGTGAGAAATAAATAAATTGGAAAACAACAAAAAAGAAGTGTGCTTACTTGTATAGAAAGTGCATGATGGCCTCTACTTCAGTAGTGGTTTGGATATTGCGCAAAGCTACGTGTCTGCGCTAGCCGTCCCTAACGTAGCAGTGCGAGACTAGAGGGAAGACGCCTAGTCAACATCAACCACTCGCCAACTCTTGGGCTACTGTTTTACCAACGAATAGTGGGATTGGTCGTCACATTATAACGCCTCCACGGCTGAAAGAATAAGCATGGTCGGTGATTGGGATTCGAATCCGCGACCCGCAGATTGCGAGTCGAACGCCCTAAGCACCCGGCCCTGCATTAGTGACTGGATCTTCAACTTCTTCGAGCTGTGTATGTGCATAACCAGTTACGATAAAAGTTAAGTCGGAAAGACTCTTGAAACTAGCTTTCATTTTCGCACGGAACCATCGGGGTCTTTGTCTTGCTGGCGTCACCACGTGACTTAGCACTCTCTTAGACATTCGAATGTCGTCTCTTGCGTCAACGAAAGGACGTTTCCATCGTTTCGCCAACGCAGAAATTGACAATGCTCCGAAAAATAGAGAGAGAGAGAGAGAACGGAGAAACTCGAATGTTTCTGGACTAAACGTTCTTACGCCAAAAACTGCATAGAAACGAAGTACACAAAAATTTTGAAAAATATTTATGTTAATAAAGATGATGAAAAAGTACAGTACGTGATTACAGTAGAAAAATGTTATTTTTTTTTTTTAAGTGTTGAAAGATATAAAACAGATAATGATGAAAGTACGTATTTCATTGTATGTAAAAGTGCGTTATGCTGGGCATGACTAGCAGTTAACGTACTCGGACTTTGAACCCGAGATTAGAGAAGTCCAAGAATTGGTTGGCGGGTGCTGTTGACTAGCTGTCTTCCCTGTAGCTAATCATTTTCAAAATTAGGGATGGATATCGCAGATAGTCCTTTTTATAGTTTTGCCCAAATATCTGAGAAAACAAAAAAGGCAAAACAGTAAATTAGCTGAAAACTGGTTCGAAAATATTATCACTTTGTTTTTGTTAACTGTACAATGATATAAGTACAGAAATTCTCCAGTCAACAATCTCGTTTTTTTTCGTATCTGTTTTTTTTTAAATATATTATTCT
>NW_013667768.1:141277-142101 GCF_000517525.1 Limulus polyphemus
GCAGTAAACGGCCAATTTTATAGGTGTTTGCAGTAAACGGCCAATTTTATAGGTGTTTGCAGTAAAAGACCAATTTTATAGGTGTTTGCAGTGAAAGGCCAATTTATATAGGTGTTTGCAGTAAAAAGGCCAATTTATAAAGGAGTTTTGCGGTAAACGGCCAATTTTATAGGTGTTTGCAGGAAAAGGCCAATTTATATAGGTGTTTGCAGTAAAAGGCCAATTTTATAAGTGTTTGCAGTGAAAGGCCAAATGGATCATAAAATGGAAGTGAGAGAAATCGTCATTTAAAATAACCGAATAATCCATTCGTTTTTGTTTGTTTTTGTTGACAATGAAAATAATTTGACTCACAAATATCAAGAACTCCTGTCACGTGCATCTGTAAGTACGCTGCCACCGGGTAATCACATTTCTAAGCAACTAAACATATTTTCATTTTCTTGGTAATATTTGTCTCTTCGGACCATTTAATAAATTGCCTGTTATATAATATTTCCGTTTTACTTCTCCTATCACGATAAGTTCCGTTGCATATTTTACATGTCTGATTTACATCCAATATTTCAAATTTACTTTTATGTGGTTGCTAGCGTCAAAACGTTCTACGCCTTCCTTCTTTTAGATGTTGAGTCCTTTTGTTGTCGTCCATCTTCTTCCTAAAACTATAAACTTGAAAAAAAAACTTTTATCGTTGAAATAGTTTGTTTGTTTGTTAAAGATTTCGCGCAAAGCTACACGAGGGCTATCTGCGCTAGCCGTCCCTAATTTGGCGGTGAAGAATTAGAGGGAAGCAGGCAAACAATAACCCCCACCGGCCACTC
>NW_013667768.1:142850-143944 GCF_000517525.1 Limulus polyphemus
GCCAACTCTTGGGCTACTCTTTTACCAACGAATAGTGGTATTGATTGTCACATTATAACGACCCCACGGCTGAAAGGGCGAGCATGTTTGGTGGGACGGGGATTCGAACCCGCGACCCGCAGAACTTTATAAAAAATATTATTTTAAAACATATGATAAAGTTTTTAATAGTTATACAATAATTTTGGAGTCACATAATTGTAATATTTATGCATAATATTTTTGATGCCCCAAAAATCATTATTCCTAACTGTAACAGTAATTAAACCTAAGAAAAAAATGTAATTCCTAACATTTTCGGCCCTCCAGTGGCACAGCGGTATGTCTGCGGACTTACAACGCTAGAAACCGGGTTTGGATACCCGTGGTGGGCAGAACACAGATACCCCATGGTGTAGCTTTGAGCCTAACTACAAACAAACAAACCTAACATTTTCATTTCAACAATTTTTTTAAATAAACAATTTCTATATATGTATGTTTCTTACATGTAATTTCCAATTTCAGTTTTTATCAGTGTAAAGTTATGATTGCTTACTTCCTCAATTAATTGAAATTTACGACTATTATACCATTACATTATTCTCATGGCATTTAGTAGTAAGATAATTTTCAATTTCTTCAACATTTAATTAAAAATGTACATACGTCATCACTTTGTTATATATATATAGGAATTACTTGAGCTACAGTTAAACGCCCCGACAACCGTCCCCGAACTTCACGAGGCTGCTTCGATCCTTTCCGACCGCCTGCACGGCTTCCCGACTCCACTCTCTCGAACCACAAACGACTCAACACGTCAAATAAATCAAGAACCACGAAGTTCAACAGAATACGCTCTTTTTTCAAACTAAATCCCTGCCACGTTTAGTTTTTTTTACAGTTAAAATATTGGGAAAATTTCCAGATTGGAAAGATATACGGTAAGTATATTTTAATGGCCTATCAATATAATATCTCTGTTTTTCATAATTACAATTTTCAAGTTATTAATACCGGTAACTTTTTATTTTTTTAAACCATGTATTATACTTCTAATTTCACGGCATATTGTGTGTGTGTATTTATATATATACCGTATTTTTTCGGAA
>NW_013667768.1:144367-147992 GCF_000517525.1 Limulus polyphemus
TTATTCATACCTTCAGTGTATAGGACGCAAGTAGATTTGGTATCAAATTTGGGGTAAAAAGTGCGTCTTATACACCGAAAAATACGGTATACATATATATATATATATATACACACAAAAATCTGTGTATCTGTCTTTGTCCGTTATCTAATTACTAGATCGCTGGGCCAATCTCAACCAAATTTTGTGGGATGATAGTTTGGAACAAGAAGCATGTTAATGGGGGTGGAGGGTGCGTTAAAGAGTTAACGACCACATTTGTACTAGAAACCGATTTTTTACATGATTTCAACTTTCGTTTATATTTCTTTGCCTTGATCTAATTACGATCTTTGCCTAGTGAAGTTTTCACTCGTTGGTGGAGTTTAACAATACGGTTTACTTATTCCAAGTTTGTTATTTGGAATTAACATTTTTTCTATCACAATAAACTATGATTTGCTTAGAAGTTAAACCTGAACGCAAAGAGATATATGAAAACCACTTCTTCTAAATTTACATATTTCACGAATCAATTTCGGAACGTGATTTATTTCCCGGAACTATTTGGAAATCGGCGTATCGAATAAAATATTTCACATTTAATTGAAAGAGTTAATTTAACTCAAGAGTTAATTTAACTCAAGAGTTAATTAGGTTGTGATTTGCAGTTACATGTTAGGCTGAATCACAACGTACTTCGTTTCCACTGCCGTTATTTACATAATAAAATTCACACGTTTGGACACTAAAAACTAACTGAACTATTTATTAAAATTATCATTAAATTCTGATCAAAGCAAGCTACATATACAGATGTGAAGTAAAAATTAACCCAGTAGTTAATATAGCTAATATAATATATCAATCCAATAAATGTAAAAATTAACCCAGTAGTTAATATAGCTAATATAATATATCAATCCAATAAATGTAAAAATTAACCCAGTAGTTAATATAGCTAATTTAATATATCAATCCCATAAAAGTAAAAATTAACCCAGTAGTTAATATAGCTAATATAATATATCAATTCAATATAGGTAAAAATTAACCCAGTTAACATAAAAATTAACATATATATGTGTGTGTATGAGTATATATAAGAAAGACATAAATATCACACATTTTATAACTAATGAAATACACATTGACGAAAGAAAGAATATAACTTACAAAATTAATTGTTTGCTTACTTCTTGCATTATCACTGTCCCTCTTGAAACGCTAGCGTACCTCGTATCGGTAGCCAATATTTCTTTTCACGCTACTTTGTTCAATGAAGATTCTTTTATTTTCTGTCGTTCTAATAAGAGTTTATAAGACTTATTCCACTTCACTTGATTCTTGACGTTTTGATTGGTCTTCAGCAGGGCCACCTTCCACGTGATTTGGACCTGCGTAACAGATCGAAACTGTGTCTCAGACAAAGTCAAACAACTTCAATACTTTGACCAAGTTATCGAATATTCTCAGGAGATTTTGAATTACAGAAGCCAGTTCTGTGTTCAAGAAATTTTATCATGTGTCCATACTGGGCCAACTTTAACCAGTTTGACCATACAACTATAGCACAACGAAACAACACTGTGGTACCTAATATTTTCAAGGATTTCGTTGCTAATTAACAAAGTTGTACTTCAATGAAACTCGCGTCATTGTAATGACATCTTTACCCTTTTTTTTTTTAAATGAGAGTTCTAATACTTTATTTGCAAAACACTGTTATCAGTATCATCGTATTATAAGAATCTGTTACCAAGGCAAAAAAAAAAGCCGAACTATTCATGTCATAATAGTGCCCCCCCCCCCAGTGGCACAGCGGTGTGTCTGCGGACTTACAACGCTAGAAATCGGGTTTCGATACCCGTGGTGGGCAGAGCACAGATAGCCCTTTGTGTAGCTTTGCGCTTAACTCGAAACAGACAAGCAAACAAACAAACATAATAGTATTTCAGCCGCAGATACAAACCTATATAGAACGCTAATGCATACACACACACACGCGCGCGCTCTCTCTCTTACTGTAGTTTCAAACTTTTAGCATCATTTCCATATTGAGGAAAGTACGTGCTCAATAGAGAACAATTCAAGTCTGAAGACAGAATGAACATTTCTTACTTGTGGCTCACTAGCCACTTCAACACGAACAACTAACTGCTTGATACCCGGTGCTACAATTCTCATATATTCTTTTATGTAGCCGGTCTTCCCGCATGTTCTTATGTAATGTTGAACACAAAGGCTTTTGTATTATGCGTTCCAGTGTCTAATTTATATGTCTGTATGTCTGGCGGTGTTTTTTACCTATATATATACGTGTCTCTATATTGGCCATTGTCTATCTGTCTAGTTATCTATTTACATAACCAACCACTACGTTCAGGCTACTCCTCCAAATTTTAATCCTAAGATATATATATATATATATATTTTATAATTATCATAATCTTCAATACTAAAACTTTTAAACCGTAAACCCCAATATCTTCATTATGAGGATAATCAGAACCGTCGCATGGCCAGGTGGTTAGGGAGCTCGACTCGCAATCTCCGGGTAGCGGGTTCAAATCCCCGTCACACCATACATGCTCGCCCTTTCAGCCATGAGGTCGTTATAATGTGACGGTCAATCCCAATATTCGTTGGTAAAAGAGTAGCCCAAGAGTTGGCGGTGGGTGGTGATGATTAGTTGCCTTCTCTCTAGTCTTACACTGCTAAATTAGGGACGGTTAGCGCAGATAGCCCTCGTGTAGCTTTGCGCGAAATTCAAAACAAACAGAAACTCTCCACTATAATAATAATAATCCTCCAAATTCGAAATTTACAAATATTATTAGCGTCAATATTATGGTTCCTCGGTTTCATCTCAAAGTTTTGAGATGGAATGTCTGAACTGAGATTCCAAGCTTCACTGCTGCAACAGTCATCGTTATGAACATTGGGTTTTCGAAGCTAAAATAGATTTTTTAAAAATGTTTTACCAGCATTGTCGCATTATTTAGACGATTTATTTAACTGTGCTATCATAATAGGTTATCTTGGTTCTATTTATTCAATCGTGTTTGTTGTTTACGTTTCACTATATTCATTCGTTTGATTTTCGTCAAATTTATTCGAGGACTAGATTAGAGGGAAGGCAGCTAGCTAATCATCACCACCCACCGCCAACTCTTGGGCTACTCTTTTACCAACGAATAGTGGGATTGACCGTCACATTATAATGCCCCAGCTTATTTTCATCCTCACAACTGTGCACACTGGCCGTAAGTTTAAAAGAAATCCAACCAGTTTACTGCAGAGACAGGTAAAGGTCTTCAGTAATTAACCATCTAACTGTCTGTTGGTGACGGGATTCGAACTTGCGACCCACAGCTTGAGAGTCGAGTGCCTTAACCATTAGGACCCACTGTGTTCGTATAAACCATTTAATTATTAAAGCTCACAGTCTCCGCCATTTTCAATTGGCGTTTTCTGATTCGTATATGATAGATGAAAATCACCCAATCACGCACTTTCTAGCTGAACAAGAACGATTTAAAACGTGGAAACACTGTTTTTTTTTGTTTTTTTTCGTAGAACAGACCAAATTAAATCAATTCAAACAGCTACATCAGTTTGCTCCTGAAGAAGAAAGGTCCACCTT
>NW_013667768.1:148048-149297 GCF_000517525.1 Limulus polyphemus
ATCTTGTATTTAGGATTCACTTTTAACTTAAATCAAACAGCCTTAATGTACTTAATGTACACACTGCTCTTAATGCACTTACTAACTGTTCTCTAGTTCATTCACCTTGCAGACCCTACAAGAGAACAATACAGAGGATTTGGAGCAACATCATGCAATAGTGATGTCCGTCTTCAACTGATGACGGAAAGATTCAATAAACAGTCTCTTTTGTACGGATTCAATTTCCTCGAAATTTAAAACTTCCTTTTGAACCCAAGCTTGTTTTGCATGACTATTACCATGGTAACATGATCTGCTTTAGATACCCAAGGAATGAAGTAATAATAGATGGTAGTTCAATAGACGATGGTTCTGAACTTAGCTACGAAATCAACGTCACATGCATGTACCATGGCAACAGAATTTGAATAAAATGCCTAGGAAATAGCAATAAAGTATGTATGTATGTATATCTGCCTGTCTATAAAGATAAAGGAAACAGGGTATAACACATCAGCGCCCTCTCGCCTTGGGTGATACTAAAAAAAATATATATATATATATATATATATAGGGTAGGGGGGGAGAGAGATTGTAAATTGCAATAATGTTGATGGTTTATCTGCGGACTACTGAAGTTTAATTCGCTTTTTCTTAAAACAAACTATTTTCAGTTTGTTTTTTTTTTTCATCCTCACGACTGCGCATATTTACCCTAATTATATTAGAAGCTTTAAATCTAACCAGTGTATTGCAGAGATGGTAGAAGTCTTCAATAATTATTGATCGAACTATTCTCTTGGTTCTTTTTATTTTGTTCACGAATAGTCTAAATGAGGTCGACTTGTTTTGTAACTTCATCTTCGAACTCCTTTTAAGGATAGGAGAAACGCTTTCTGTTGCCATAGCTACCGAGCTCGAATTTTCGATAAGCTTTGTCAATTTAGATGTTTCTTTTTAAATGTCCTTATGTAGTCGAATCCGGTTTAATCCGGTTTTATATATATATACAAGAAATATCTCGAGAGTTTGGGCTTCCGTACATATCTGTGTATTTGTTTTATCTGGAAGAAGTAAGTAACTGATGTAGTCTCTGACGCCAATGACAATCAAACATTCAAAACTAGATATGTTTGTTTTTTTTTAACTTCGCGCTGTTTGTTATTTATTTATTTATTAGTCGTGAGGCTGACCTGAAAATGGAGTTTCGAAAACAAATAAACAACTTATCTATTTATCAATAGAAATAAAATACTATAAGAAAATT
>NW_013667768.1:149318-154661 GCF_000517525.1 Limulus polyphemus
ACTCGCCGCCAACTCTTGGGCTACCCTTTTACCAACGAATAGTGAGATTGACCGTCACATTATAACGCCCCCACGGCTGAAAGGACGAGCATGTTTGGTGGGACGGGGATGCGAATTCGCGACGCGCAGATTGCGAGTCGAGCGTCCTAACCACCTGGCCATGCCGGGCCCGGTAAGTTTACGGACTTACAACGCAAAAATCTGGGGTTCGATTTCCCGCGGTGGACACTACAGATAACCCAATGTGGCTTTTCGCTAAAAAAAAACTGACGCTGATACACTATGAATCGAGATAGGAAATTTTATGAATCAAAATAATTACGGAGAAATGTGCCTACAGCCTGGTTTAAATTGTTAAAATACACGAGGCTTACCAGTAATAAGATACGATGGTTTATTGGAGACGGAGAATAAAAAAAAAATGGTTGTTTATTAAAACAGTTGAAACGTGTTTAATCTGATTAATTGAAAGTAACGACAAAGACGAGACTAATAAACAGAGAAGGCGTCAGTCTTAATTATTTATTGCAAACCCGATGAATTTTAGATATGTTGTTTACGCAGAGTATTCATAATGAATCTAAGTTTCAAATGGACAACAACTGCCTGTTGTAGAAACCTACAAATGTATAGAGGACGACGTTTCGAAAGTCTTTCGTCTTTCGTGAATTTTAGTGCATGAATTATTTTAAAATTTAAATGGTGTAATTAAAAGAATTACCGAAACTCTACTGAAAATTACTTTGTAAAACAGAAAGAGTGAATGACTGTTACTCTTTTTTTTATCACCTTGGGAAACGAGGTATTTTCAAGTATAGAAACTATTTTGAATTATTTTGGGAAAATAACAGCGTTATTTTTAAGTTGTATAATAAATTTTTAGCTGAGTGAACCTGAACTGTGGCCTCAGCGTTATTTTTAAGTTGTATAATAAATTTTTAGCTGAGTGAACCTGAACTGTGGCCTCAGTCTGTCGATAAGGGTTTTTCTTTTTAAATTGAATTTCGAGCGAATATGGAATTCTGCCTGGTGAAGGTTTGTGCATTTTGCGATTCTCAGCCCAGTTGTGTTGAAACTGGTTTTGCTTCGGATATTCGCGCAAAGCTACCTAGAAAACTGCTGTCTGCTCTAACCGTCCCTAAGGTCGATTCAATTGATAGATTAGAGTGAAGGCAACTATTCATCAACACCAGCCGCCAACTCTTGGGCTACTCTAATAAAATATTGGAAGTTGACCGTCACTATTCTAATATTCACGGCTCCAATACGCAGAGCGCAATTTTGCGGCAACGGAACGCGCACCATGTGACATCGGATTCACAGTCCGGCAAGGTCACATCGAGGCCACGCCCGGCCCACATTTTATACAGACATTGAGAGACTGTAACATGACTGTGGGATATTTTCTCCTTATATATATATACGGTTGTGATAGTTTTGTTTAGGCAGAGTATTCATGATGAAACTTTGTTGAATGGACGGCAACTGCCTGTTGTAGAGACACAAGTGTAGAGGACGACGTTTCGAAAGTCTTCCACCTTTCGTCTTCAGGTCCTACATCAGGAAGTTGCCGTCCATTCTACAAATTTTCATCATTAAGTGTTCTTGTTCTCTGACTTTCAAACTAGATTTTTTGCTGTTATTGCGATCGGCATGCTTCTTTTGATTGTAATAGCACTTTGTACAACAGTTTTCATTTGTAAGTCGTACATTTTCATGACAAAGATCATGATTATCTACCGCGAGAACAACTGTTAAAGGTCATCTAATCAAAAACATCTTAGGTGTGAAAAAAAAAAGATGCTGCAAAAATAGATTGAGTGTGCGACTTAAGGGAATAAAATCAAAATTGGTGACCAAACTGGTACTTACACTTATAGCATTGATAAGAATTTTACAGCAAATATTCATTGATTAGTTAGTCAGGCCGCAGCTTCTTTAGAATATATGATGGTAGTTTTTTCTTTCCGAAACAGTGTTAATAGCTTTCTTTATAGCAACGCCATGGAATTTAGATTAACAGTTTCTTGTATTCACCAGCATGCAATCGGTACAGCAGAAAATAGGTAAGCATGTTCCCGCTGGTATTAATGTACGCTGGGTATTTACAAGTATTAAACAAATGGATGTGTTTAAGAAAACACGTTTAGGATACGAAAATTGTTTAAAATATTGTATGATCCTCCGTTATATTAATAATATTTGTTATTCCCGAAAGCTACAAATAAGTACAAAATGGCCGCTGAAAACGAATTAAAGACAACAGTTGCAAATCTTTTAAAAGTTACTCGATGGGATGGGTTGGCCTGATAAGGCTTAGTTAAAAGGCACCAGATCACGCAAAGGGAAAGTGTGAATATTATATGTGAGCTTGTGCATGAAAGATTTATTGAATTCATTGCTATGCCTCTGACACTTTTCCACCACTTGTACTTCTATGATCCGAAAACCGCCCAGTCTTAAATTTTCGCACACGAGGCTATAGATTAAAGCTCAAATAGGTCATTCGTACGTGATTTATAGAAGTTTATTTTCACGTATTCTCAAAGCGATAGCACCTGCACCAGGTATGAAGAAGAAATCGCTCTGTGACGTAGATAGGAACTGACGTTCACCCATTAAACGAAATCTTTTTTGAGCACTGCTATGAAATACCAGTCTTCGTATTATATTTCTACATGAAACCTC
Source organism: Limulus polyphemus (assembly GCF_000517525.1). Taxonomy (NCBI): domain Eukaryota; kingdom Metazoa; phylum Arthropoda; class Merostomata; order Xiphosura; family Limulidae; genus Limulus; species Limulus polyphemus. The sequence goes on from NW_013667768.1 coordinate 152,007, forward strand.
TAAATAAATGATTCTAACTTTCACGGACAGATGGAGAACGGGTTTATTTGTTTGGGCTGTCTGCTGTGTCCTTCGCCGGGGAATCGACCCCGGATTTTAGCGTTATAAGTCAGTAAACTTATCGCTGAGTTTGGAAGATTCTTGACAAAATCCACACAGTAAATGTGTTTGTACATACTGGTAATGGCTAAAATCTTGAAATTATCCCTCCAGTGTTCATCGCAACAAAGTACTCGCTACGCAGATCTTGCCTACACCCAAGTCCAACCTCTAGGACATGGAGTGTTGCTGACCTTTAAAAATATATATATATATAAATTCTAAGCATGTGATGATCATTCATTAACGTGTATACATAATTTCTGTATGATCATGACGAAAACTTTAGGCTCCCCCCCCCTTTTTTTAAAGGAAAATATATATTTTCATTTGTTTGTCTGCCAGGAGGGGGAGGGGGGGGGTACGGCGTGGCTCAGTAGTTAGTGTGATCGGACTGTTATTGAGATCCGAGGATTCATGGTTTGCTACCCTTTGCCACATAAACGCGCTCCAAACGTTTATGTTCTCTAAGAATAACGTCTGAACGACTGGGGTAAGACCAAGAGCTGTCATTGAATGTTGTTGACTAGTTGTGCTTTCCTCTAGTCTATTAGTTACATTTTTTTTTTTTCTGGCTAAGGTAAAGCGTGATATGATGTGGAGGTCTGGGGGTCAGTTGTTATTGTTTTGTTTTCTTCACAACTATAAGGATTTGTATTCTTAAAGGGATTTAAGATTGTCATCAGACATATGACGCTAATTTTATTTATTATGACATCCCTGTGGCGTCGCTCTTTGTCAGAACACATTTTTTTTAATTCAATTTCGTGATGTCAATAATCTTTTCTTCAGTGACCAACCTCGACACGAACATTTCATTCCAACAACTGCTAGTATTCGACTGTAGACTCGTGCTTTGGTCGAACCATGTTGTACAGGCATGTTTAAACACAAGAAATGCCTTTTCGTATTCGACTGTAGACTCGTGCTTTGGTCGAACCATGTTGTACAGCCATGTTTAAACACAAGAAATGCCTTTTCAACTTTCACATATTTAGAATGCCAAACAAATAAAGTCTAGAACTAAAACACGCAGCCCAGGAGTCTAAGCCTAATTAGTGTCAGAGGTCACACGTGAATTTCTGTAAGAAACGAATTTTGCCCCCTGATTTTATTGTAATCTTTATAATGGCTACTTAAAAGTTCTCGTTGTTCACTGAAATATTCTATCTTTGTGTTTATTAACCCTTTTTGATGCAGCTTTGCGCTTAACAGCAAACAAAATACACAAACACAGTTATTGGTCAACACAGACAGAAAGTGTTTGACTGCTCGTATGTATGACGTGTTTGTTTGATCGCTGCCAGATAAGCCGAAACAGGCAATCTTTGTAAACTTTAAAATTACTTATGGGATCAGACCCTATTGGGTTTTTGAACCCATTTTTTCTAAACGATATATGCACAAAAAATTTGTGGATCCATCAGTTTGCTGGTAACGGGGTCATTAATAACCTGTAGGTCACAAACACAGAAAACGTATATCAAATAGAAATACCACAAATATTGCAATTAATTCAATTAATTACTACTGGCTTCTATTTTTTACATCGAAAACGAGTTATTTCATTCCCTATTTTTTTCTATGGTTAGTTCCTTACACCGAATCTTTTAATTTTAATCAAACCAGAGTTTAGTTAAGCCTAAAGTAAATGATTATTCAAACTTTAGTTACATTTTGCAATCCAGGTGCCCCTGTACACTTTTTTTTAATGCTAACCGTGTTTGTTCCCCCCCATTTTATATCTTTTAGTGCTGACTGGAGTATCTAAGACATTTTATTACCTAGATTATATATATATATATATAACGATAAAACGAACAAAGTACTTTATAAATAATTTATTAAATCGACCAACCTCAACGAACAGAGACGAAGGTATTCATTTACTGTTACTTTTATAACATCGCTCAGATCACGTTGTAGGTATTGTCACAAGAAATAGAAGTTTTAATTCGTAACTTATCAGTATGTTCTGGAAGGTCCCCGATGAAGCTGTAATGGCGAAACGTTGGCTAAATTAAATAATTCATTTCTGGATAATGTGGTCGTCTTTATGTGTAGTCTAGTTATAACAATATTTCCCTTTTGGTTTCGTAATAACTTGTCTTACGCTTGTTATTCATCTTATTCTGGTCTGGACATTCTTAATTACCTCTACTTAGATATAGCGCAAACTTAGAGTCACGGGTTCGAATTCTCGTCCCACCAAACATGATCGCTCTTTCAGCCGTGTGAGGGGCATTATAATTTTACGATCAATCCTACTATTCGTTGGTAAAAAAAGTAGCATAAGAGTTGGCGGTGGGTGATGAAGACTAGTTGCCTTCCCTCTAGTCTTACACTGCTAAATTAGGGACGGCTAGCGCAGATAGCCCCCGTGTAGCTTTGTGCGAAATTCAAAAACAAACAAACCTTCGTCCGCAGAAGAAATATGGAACTATGTTTTCACTTAGTCAACTTACGCAGAAAGTTTTTAGTATACATACGTAACTTACGCAGGTTCCTTTTTCTGAATCTCACGAGTATTCCATTACCTTTTTTGGTCTAACCAAC
>NW_013667768.1:154671-172918 GCF_000517525.1 Limulus polyphemus
CTAGCGCAGATAGCCTCGTGTAGCTTTGTGCGAAATTCAAAACAAACAAACCTTCGTCCGCAGAAGAGATATGGAACTATTGTTTTCACTTAGTTCAACTTACGCAGAAAGTTTTTAGTATACATACGTAACTTACGCAGGAAGTTTTTAGTATGCTTACGTAACTTACGCAGGTTCCTTTTTCTGAATCTCACGAGTATTCCATTACCTTTTTTGGTCTAACCAACGGATTTCTAACTTTTTTCTCAAACCCGAGAACGTTTAAGTTTCTTTGAAAAAAACATAAAAAAACTGTGGGTTCAGTTTCAGTCCTTAACAGAAGTGGGTGTTAGTTCTCAATCCCATAAGCCGGGTTTCAGCTAGATGTGCCCCATTGCTCTACTTACCCAAAACTGTTCACAAAAATATTGTATTCCAACAAAATACAATAGACGTTCTTCGTATTGGCTTTAAGGCCACATATTTTTAATTTGTTATATACGTATGTGTCTATATCAAAAAAAAAAAATGTAATCCCAAAAACGCACACAAAGAAAACGTACCGAAAGCAAAGGATGTTAAATTTTCATTTTGTAATTGTATATTTATTATTACTACTATTACTTACATTTTGTAAGTTTATATTGATGTTAATAATTTCAGATGTACCATTTTTCTTCTTCTGAACTTCTTTTATTTGCAATTTTGTAAGTCTAATAAAATTGTGTGACACTGAAGTTGATTAACATCTGAATCAAATCGTTATCTAAAACTATTTTTTAAAATCCTACCAGATTAAAAAAAACAAAACTAGTCAACACAACACACCTTATGTTTTTTATTATTATGTAATGTATAGACTCGCAATCTGCGGGATCGAATCTCGTTACTGAACAGGTTGTCCCTTTCAGTCGTGGAGTCGTTATAAAGCGACGGTCTATCCCCCTTTTCGTTGGTAAAGAGTAGTTCGAGAGTTGACGATAGGGTGGTGTTGACCAGCTGTCTTTCTTCTAGTCTATCACTTCTAAGTTAGGGACAGTCAGCGCAGATATTCCTTGAATAGCTTTGCGAAAAATTCATTAAAACAACCAAATAAACCTTTGGCTCCAGTTCGTTAACTATTCGTAACAACGAACAGGAAATAATAATTCTTCGTTGTTTTTCTTTAACTTTTTTTTTATTTGACTAAAATATACACACGTATATCAAACAAGCCGGCCGTTCGAACATAATTGTACGTAAGAATACAATATTCTTATGTTCCCTTCTTATTTGAACTTTTCATGCACTAAGGAACTTTTAAAGTGGTTCCAGTTCATGAATTTAGATCATTGCTTTAGGGAAAAAACACTAAAACAAACAAAAAACAAAAAGAGCCCTACAACGCTGAACGCGTTAAGCGTCCATTTTTCCTTTTACAAGTGAGGCTTATATCGTGCATATTGGTTTGTAGTAAATATTAGCATATACTCGTTTCTGGCTCTGACATAAAGATTTATATATATATATGTGTGTGTGTACACTTATTAAAGCATCGTTTTTAGAATTTTTTTTTAAGTGAATAGACCTCTATTTCGGACCGCCAGGGCTGAAACCCATGTATTCAGTTTTGTCACGTGCGTTAAATTATACCGTGTACATCAATGCCTGTATCTTGCATACTCAGTCGTGTCGGCTGCGAGTAATTTAAATGTTCCATATGAAACATTCTGATTAGGACAGTGTTCAGGTTGAATCACACGATCAGGCATCAAAGAAAGCCAACCAGAGTTGGTAACAAGAATAGATTTACGACTAATGCACGCATTTTTTTTCTCGAAATAATTCGCTTAATGCAGGAGGATTAACTCTATTACCTACATGCTGTGAAATATTTTTTTTATTTTTTTTTACAATTCAACACGTTTATGGAGCACGTAATGATGTAAGCAGCACCTTATCCAGTGAGATTTTTTTCAAATGTTAGGGTACATGACCACAGCTGTTTCTTTATTAACAAAGAAAGTGGTTAGCGTGTCGGCCTGTGGATCCGAGGGGCAGTGAGTCGTGTTCAGTTATCAGAAAGATAAAAATTGCGCTCCACTCTTTGGAGTCATGAGTGCGTTATAAGAGTGACGGTCAAATCACATTATTGGATTATGATAGCCCCTAGAAATGGTGTTGAGTGCTTTCGATTAACTGCTTTCCCTCCAATCTTTCGGTTCAAAATTAAGGACGGCAAAAACATATATAGCCTAGCATGGCCAGGTGGTTAGAGGGCACTCGACTCGCAATCTGAGGATCGCGGTTTCGAATCCCCGTCCCATCAAACATTGTCACCCTCTCAGCCGTGGGGGCGTTATAATGTGAAGGTCAATCCAACTATTCGTTGGTAAAAGAGTAGCCCAAGAGTTGGCGGTGATGACTAGCTGCCTTCTCTCTAAATTAGGGACGGATAGTGCAGATAGCCCTCGTGTAGCTTTGCGCGAAATTCAAACCCAAAAGCGTATAACTCCTGTGTAGCTTTGGGTGAATATCCGAAATAAACAATCCAGTTGGGAAAGGTTATTACAACATGAAACCTGTAGCCTTGATGTATATATGCTGGTTATTTTCCGTACAAGGAGGTGAACCAAAATGAAACTCGGGTACTAAGCTTAAACAACGAAGAAATAGTACTGAACTTCTGGACTATGTGCCAGTTAAAATATTCTTATTAAAGACGACTAAGATTAATACACAGTCTATAATTTGTAGCTTAAATTGGAATTCTTCCCTTGATATTTATTCCCCCTAACCAACTCGCTCAATATTCAGTACAATAAAACTTAAACCTAACGTCGGATTTATCCTTAGTTACCAGTGATGCCCATGTTATGGTTATTCTCATTAAAACATGGAGGGGGGGGGGATTAACTAGAAATATAACCTGATTTACCATTGGAGGGCACTGACTATCGACATCCTTCACAACGTGAAACATTACAGCCTTGATCACCGTGGGCAGAACAGGTGCTATCTCCATAGGATGACATATAGGCAGCTAGAGCGAAACGAATTGAACAATGTTTTTGACCAGGCGATATTCAAAACCTGCATAGACTTTGAATAAAAGCAGCGTCCATCTAAAGAAGAAGCACTCAGCACCTTTGATTAGTCCTTTATAAAATCAACCAACCAGTCATGACGATGCCTGTAAAGAAGGAATATTAAAGTCATTTGCTGGCAACATAAGAATTATTTAACGAATAAGGAGTCGCAATTGTAAGTACAAAGATTTTTAATAAGAAATTTTATTTTACGGCACACTTTACTAAGTCAAGCTAGTGCAGATAAGGCTCATTTTATTAAGGATAAGCCTAGGAAGTGGGACGTATATTATTTTGAGTTTGTCTATAGTAAGAATTTTTTCTTGGTTTTATACGATATTTTTGAATATTTCAGACAGTAATAATTACATGTTAGCGAGAAAAAAATGTAAAATGTTACTCGATAAAATAGTCTAATGTATTACCATACTGGTGGGTAGCGCGTGTGTGTGTTTACCATGTATAAATACTCAAAACAAAAATAAAATAACCAATACATATTTCGGGCTCATCATAATAGATAAATGGCAGATGAATAATAATTATTTCCTACTGCGTTAGGCCTAATTACTTTTCGGGTAATTTGTATATCATTACAAAAACAAAATGGCTGAAGGAAATTACACAAACCAAGTACAGCGAACAATAAATTTGATGAAACACGGAGCTTTTTCTTAAACCCGAGAAATGAACTCTTGAATTTTTAGCCGCGGCTCATAAAATGATTCTGAGTTTTTCTTTTCCAAGTACAAACCTTTAGCTCATAGCTCCATCTCTTGACCGATTTGAGACCTAATTAGAGCCGCGGCTATTGAGGATTCCGTCTTGTTTTTCAAGTACATACTTTTAGCTTATAGCACCATCTCTTGACCGACTTAAGATCTAATTACAGCCGCGGTTATTGAAGATTTCCTCTTGTTTTTTTTTCTTCTAAATTCTCATAATTTCGCTAGAGAATATTTTACAACTCTAATCAGAAACTATCTTATAATTACTATGCATCAAGGCTTGTAATAAACTTAAAAAATCCAAAAGATGTTTCGCAGAACGAAGCATTTGTTTTCGTTTCCTGTCTTGATTAAATTCTACTCGCACTGAAGCCTTTCGCGAAGATGGTGTTACATACAGTGACGCTTGGCGGACATAGATCCATCAGTTTGTTTCTAAGTGTTAATTACTTCTTAATCTACAGAGCAAGCTAGTTTTAGAAAATTCGGAGTAACTTTCAGGTCGACTTTAATGAAATTCTGCATATCAGACATTCGTGGAGGAACCATCAGAAATTCATATATTGTTTAAATCAAAGTTTTGTGTATGTATATATTTGGTAATAAGCATTGTGATACAATTTGATTAAAATTTCATCTGTCAGTAAAGTCTCTAGGGGAGTTCACTAATTATCTTCAACGTAGCTTTTAGTAATCTAGTCAGTTCCCTGTGTAAAAATATTTTGTAAAACATTTTTTGTTTGAATATTCAAGGAGCAAACAGGAGTTACATTCCAACACTAAGTAAATTGAAGAGGTGCTTTAATATATTGATAAATAGGATGATTAAAATTAACAGCTATGTGTAAGAAACTTTTTTACGTCACACTAGGAGTTCACGAGAGAGAGATTTTTCGTATTACCTTGTAAAATACATCAAATCTTATGGCAGACAAACATGTTTTTGAACTTATTTTTTTTTTATAATACGTGGATCAGGAAGAAATTTGGCTTTGTTTTTGTAGCTATGCTATTATAATATCACTCGTTTTGTTCTCTCATTATTCAAGGTTCTTTAACAGGTTATACTCTTACATAACCTTTATTATAACCTTAATCTTTTCATATAATTTTAATTGTAATTTGTTTTTTTTTTCTCTTTTTTGTTTAGTAAAGCAACGTTGGGCTATCTGCCGTGTCCATCGTAGGGAACAGAACCCCGGATTTTAGTGTTGTAAGTCCGTGTACTCACTGCTGCCCTAATTGGGGGGGGGGGGGCTTTTTTATTTTATTTTGTTTGTTTGTAGTTAAGCACAAAGCTACATGATGGGCTATCTGTGCTCTGCCTATCACGGGTATCGAAACCCGATTTCTAGCGTTAAAAGTCTGCAGAGATACCTCTATGCCACTGGGGGGGGGGACTTTTTTCTTTGTCTAATATTTGATAGTTTTGTTTTTAGTGCGATTCGCTGTATTTTGATTATGAAACCTCCTACGTTCTTTCAGTAAAGAGAAGAAAAAACAAATAAGTGGGTATCGAAGCAGGATAATGCCAGCAGAAAACGGATGAAACAGTCACGTGACTCCTTAAAGTCAATTAAAATAATTTGTATGTACGTCTAACTGGCTCGATTCACAATAAACTTTAGTTTCGAAATACATCAGCATTCTGAGGTCATCAGAAGATTCACAGGTGGAGGATCTCCATCTAATTTTGTTAGCCATCAAAACTTAGATACCAGTTTCTACTCCACTTTGTATCTCAGCCTTTATTTCTCAAGTTGGATCAACACCACTCAATTATTCTGTGGCACTAGCAGATCTGTTTTTAATTCCTGGCCAGGTGGTTAGAGGACGCTTGACTCGCAATCTGAGAGTCGCGGGTTTGAATCCCCGTCCCACCAAACATGCTCGCACTTTTAGCCGTGGGAGCGTAATAATGGTGCGATCAATCCCACTATTCGTTGGTGAAAGAGTAACCCAAGAGTTGGCGGTGGGTGGTGATGACTAGATGCCTTCCCTCTAGTCCTTCACTGCTAAATTAGGGACGGCTAGCGCAGAATAGCCCTCGTGAAGCTTTGAGCGAAATTCAAAAACAAACAAACAAACATGTTTTGTTTTTTAGGGTTTACTTGCGTTGAAGTAATAATTATAAATTGGCTTAAATTCGGAACAATATCGAATCACAAATATTAGGAAAAATATATTTTATTAACTAGATTTGACGAAAAAATATCTCAAAAAGCGTATTTGCAAAAAGTTCACGTGAGGCAACGTAGGAAGAAAGACGAAAAAAAAAAATTGAAGTTTAAAGTTTACACCAAATTTCGACTCCGAAAGCACTATATCTGAATTCACATGTTACCTATACACTGTATTCTATTATAAAACATGTTATTTAGTATTCAGTTAGGCCCAACACTCATAGCAAAGAAAGAAAATTATACTATTATGAGAATTTTCCAATTGTTTTTGCAATGAATTTCAACTTTTGTAGCTGGGAGAAAATTATATTGCACTTCAAGCTTCGAAAATAATATATATGTATATTTAAATAAAGTGTTTTCTCTCTCTCTATTGCGTCAGGTCTGACTTTAAACTCTCTTAAACAAAGTAGTAAAAAAATAATCAATTACTAAGGAGTTCGTCAACTTCTGCCTTATATTCAATACAAAGCCACTATGTCGAATTGCGTGCTTATAGAACCTAGAAAACAATGGTGTCGTTTAGTTGATGGATTGGACAGTTTAAATCTCTGTAGCCGTGCAAGCTTTCAGGAAAAGGTGGAGCGTGACGCACTGCGAATAACGGAATTTCTCACAGTTATCACTTGATACATTAAGGGTAATGACAACAATTTTTCACCGGCTTCACTAGACTCTAGGGTTACTGGTGGATCACGGCCTTCCTGTTAGGGGTGTTTCGGGAAATATGCCTAATATAGCATGAATTTCCGTTTCAGTTTGTAGACATTTTTACGACTTCTTCGATGCCAGAGCTGGGTTAGTTAGACCAGTGTTTTCAAAAATTTTAAATGGCGGCGTCCTCCCTAATTTTCGCAAGTGATAACAGCAAAATCAACATTTTCTATACCTTTTTTAAATATTTTTTTTTTTACTTATAAATTCTCGTAAGGAGTGAGAAAATGCGAGAACAACAACAACAAAAAGCTTACTTAATAAAGTGATAGTTTTATCGTCGTCTCCATCTCTTCTGTTTCTTCCGTCGTTGTTTTTGGACTCTCCCGATAAAAGGTTGCTCCCCCCCCCTCAGCCACCAGTACGCTCCCTCCCCCCATAGTTGGAAAACACTGAGTTAAACCTTTTTTCATCAGTCATTCCACGTTATGCCCAGTGTCTAAACAGCAGGATTTTACAATAAATACCGAGCCACTGTTTTATCTGTCTCTCTCTCTTTCTCTGAACAATGTTTTAAGTAGGAAGTAATGGAGAACCTTTAACAAAGTGTGTTCACTGCAATGCAATATTAATTGAAATCTGAAACCTGTCGCATCCTCAACAAGTCACGTATAAAAGAAACAACCTTAAATCTTTTCAGAACATTAACACTAGGATGGAGACCTCTAGGACTGAGGTATAACTATCCCTAATTTTGAATTAGTAAGCAAGGAGAAGTCGGCTAGCCAGCAGCAGCCACCACCACAAGTGTGGAGAATTTTCAGGGGCATCACGTCTCGAACCTCGGACTCTTCGATCGTAGCCCAACATGTTAATCACTTGGTCACGATTGACTTGAACAGTTCTCAAGCAAATACTAAGTATATCCTATAGTACTTCAGCTTGTAGTTGTGTATATGTATATGTTTGTTCAACTGACACCTCCCAGAGTTCTGAACCTAGCGGTAACAAACTACGTAGGCGGACTCGGACTGTTATTATCTATATGACGTAAACCCCTTCTCTTACTAGTGTCACCCAGGAATTATAGGGTTTAAGAGTGGGTTTTCAGGGTCGCTGTACCAGAATCTGGCATCGAATTTTGTGTTCCTGGCCCCCTCTATATTCCTGAGGTGTCATGTTTGTAACTGTGTACATACCCCCCACTTACCAGCTAGCAGGTACACATGTTCAGCTACTATAAGCAGATGTCCTAACGGGGGGGGGGGTTCTTCGAGTAAGGACCCGCCTCCCTTCGAGTAGCTAAAGAAGTACTTGGGGACAATAGAAAAGCTGGGTTATTACACTGGGGCCTCTGTAAATCATGAGTGGGCCTTTGAATCCCGCAGGTCGGAGCGTGAGTAGTTTATTATTTTCGTTTGTTTGTTTGTTTGTCGTTAGCCACAAAACTACACAATGGGCTATCTGCACTTTGCTTACTGCGAGTATCGAAACTCCATTGTTAGGGTTATAAGCCCTCAGACTTACCACTGAGCCACCGAGGATCGCTAATTTTGATGAAAGTATCAATTGTTTCTATAGGTACCGGAGGTATCCCACACACTACTGATAACGGCACATTAACAGTGGCGAAACGTTGTTTTATTTGATATTTTTTTTATTCCATTTTAGCTGTTTTCTGAATTTTTTGTTTAAATCATTTTTCTCTTTACATGTTTGGAATTCACTCAAGAGAATTAGTTGTTTTTTTTTAATAGAAATACTGATATTTGCACAGCTTACTCTATAAATCAAATTGAGTATTTCTGTAGTAAAAGATATTGTCTCAATGATATGAATAATATTAATAATAATTGAATGGCGTAACAAGTTTTAAAAAATGAAGAAACATAGAAACAAGTTAATAAACGTTTAAACATTCACACGGAAGATAAGTTCCTCCAGTTATCATTGTATAATTTATAATCTGGGCTAATCCACGTTCGTTTTAAAAGTTGTCAGAGCTATTCATTCATTCATTCATTCCATGGTATTCATATTTTCCAACTAATACGATAGTGACGTCACGAGCAACTGAAACCTAGATGTAAGGATAACACAGCGTGAAAAGTTGCATCGTAATATTTACGCTTACGAATATTATTTTATAAAGTTGGGTTGGTACGTGAATATTAGACTAACACAAATCTCCTAAGCTGGTCGAACTTCGTGAGGTACTGTTGGGATTACGACCGAAAATGTCATTATTAGCGAGGTTACTCAAATGACGCTAAAATGCAGCATTGTTAGAATAGGTCTTATTTTAATTACATATTAATTTATTATATTATGGACTTCTAGTCTTTAATGTACAGGGTTGGTTTAATTAATTTGTTACTCTTTAGTACCGATCTGTGTGATTAACTTAATTTTGTTCAGAAGTGTGTAGTAAATAAAACGTTGCAAGAAACCTACTGTGACAAATATTGTACAGTTTGAAAGATTAATTCGACGCCAGACAACTCCCAATAAACTTTAAAACAGGCATGACTTTCACTTTTTCTGTTATCACTCCCTCTCCCCCTCCCCCCAGTGGCACAGCGGTATGTCTGCGGACTTACAACGCTAGAAACCGGGTTTCGATACCCGTAGTGGGCAGAGCACATATAGCCCATTATGTAGCTTTGTGCTTAACTTCAAACAACAACTGTTATTACTATGTCTCTATTCAGGTGCCCCCCAGCGGTTCAGCGGTAAGTCTGAAGACTTATAACGCTAAAAACCGGGTTTTGATACTCTTGGTGAGCACATCACAGATACCTCATTGTGTAGCTTTGCGTTTAACAACAAACAACTAAACTATCTTAATGTAGCCAGATGAGATTGAAGAGACGCGTGAATGTGTCGAAACTAGTGTATTTAATATCAAGACTTCTGACACTTTGTTTCATGTATTTTGGCTTATAGCCGCGACATTAGCAGCGTATAGAACGGCTCTAAGTTTGTTGTTTTCAAATACAAACTTTTAGCTCATAGCTCCATCATCTGTTGACCGATTTGAGATCTAATTACAGTTTTGGATTCAGTAAGTCAAACCCTTTCGATTGATGTATTTGACCACGCCCAACGTCTCATAGATAAATTTACTCTAATCCTGCATAAAATAATTTCAATTTGAGGGTAGGCTGGTAGAGATCTTGATTAATAATAAAATCGAATCGGGTATACGTGCGCCCCACGCTTGGTATTGCCGGTGCAAAAACATATAGCTAATAAAAAAGGAAAAAAAAGAAAGAGGGTCTCTTAGATTAATCTACTCTAATCCTACCTAAAAGAATTTCAAGTGTTGCGGCTATTGAGGAGTCCCTCTTATTTACTAACTAACGTTGTGTAACTCGGGATGGTTACGTCTTGAGCACGTTCATTAAAGTAAGCGGTACACCCCTGAGAGAGAGAGAGAGAGAAAAAAGAGCTTGGGGAGTGGCGTAAAAGGTACAGCAGGGAGCCACATTGACATCCTGCTGTCATCAACATGTTCGTTAAGACAGTCGGTATAAGTAGCAGGTCCAAGCCCAAGACTAGGTGTAATTTTAAATGTTTTAATGCCAAACACGTACATTTTTCAGAACATGCTCGTTTTTTCCCCTTTATCGCATCAAATAAATCTGGAATAATAACGTTAACCAAGGAGATTTTAGTTGCCCACCTGATGTCTTCTTCACGTTAGTGTCATCTTCATCTTTGCTGACGTCATCAGACTTCAATCAAAGTGATAATTTGAATTAAAGCGAAGTACTTATCTCTACAACCATCTCGGGCCACTCTCGTCTGAGAAATATACAACGGACTGATTAAAGAACCAGAATATACAGCTTACGAACGTGTTTTCGTACGTTTGAGGTGCATGTTTGTTATCAGAAATTCTGCTTTTAACTGGTACATCAGCATCTCCGTAGAATAAGCTGCACTTTCTTAGGTTAATTCGACTTGTTGGTAATCCATACCGTTACTGAATAAAACGCTATAATCTTTAACTATAACGTAACTCGATACCTAAAACATTCAGCGACAAGTAGTCAATGTATCTGATAATAAAATGAACAACTAAGCCTAAACCAGAAGCCACTTAAAATTAGTTATATTACCATTCTGTGATAAAACTGGTGGTCATAAGTATTCTGTGATAAAACTGGTGGTCATTACCATTCTATGATGAAAAAAAATGGTGATCATTACCATTCTATGATAAAAAAAATGGTGATCATTACCATTCTATGATAAAAAAAATGGTGATCATTACCATTCTATGATAAAAAAAATGGTGATCATTACCATTCTATGATAAAAAAAATGGTGATCATTACCATTCTATGATAAAAAAATGGTGATCATTACCATTCTGTGATTTAAAAAAATGGTGATCATTACCATTCTGTGATTTAAAAAAAAGGCGACCATAACTATTCTGTGATAAAACTGGTGATCACTACCATTCTGTGATAAAACTGGTGATCATTGCCATGCTGTGATAAAACTGGTGATCACTACCATCTGTGATAAAACTGGTGATCACTACCATTCTGTGATAAAACTGGTGATCACTACCATCCTGTGATAAAACTGGTGATCACTACCATCCTGTGATAAAACTGGTGATCACTACCATCCTGTGATAAAACTGGTGATCACTACCATCCTGTGATAAAACTGGTGATCACTACCATTCTGTGATTTTGTTTGGAGAGCGGCAGATTATGTAAATACTTAAATTGGGGGGGGAGGACAGAAGGGAATACAGTTCCCATTGTAATAAATTTCGTCCTTGTTGTTCACAAAACCCTGCGTTAGGAGAACGCTTCGTGAGGAGAAATTTCATTAACCATTTAAGGCCTCAGTGAAGACTCGTGTGTAAAGTACAACAACAACAACCGCACTGATTCTTCCCGTACCAGATATCTCCATCAACCATCAGTAAAGCTGGTTTATAGTTTGCTCATCATGTTATTGTTTAAGTCTTAATTTTGTTTGTGTTATTGACTGACAAATGAGAAGATTAAGTTCACAGTATAATACACACTTCTTTCGGTATATTTATCGAATTATCCTTGTTAACTAGTTACAAGTCGAGCTTTGTTTTTCTAGCACGTTGTCCATATCTCTCTTACAATGAATTTTTAATTTCAATCATGGTTAGGAAGAAAATGTGTGTATGCGTGCGCATGCACGTGGATCGCAATAGACGACGTCTTGTAACTTGAGAGGCCGTGTGTTTTGTGTCACAAAAATATATGATGGTGGGAACAGCGACACACAGTGAGGGGAAATATATAACAGGGAATATATATATATATATATATATATAGTTGGGTAGAGGAAAATAACGATTAACAACACTTGAAATTATTTTGTTCTTTGTCTAATTTATACCAGACTAATAAGAGGTTATTATGTAATTCAGAACTGATGTACACGTCTCTCTACAATGAAAAATAACACAAAACAGCAATGGCTAACTTATTACAATCATCGTTATCATTCCAAAGTGAATAATATGTCTGAGATTGTTTCTGTCTAGATATCTGCCGTTGTTTTTTTTTCAGGTAGTTATCATACAGGTACGTAAACTATTTCTTAGTACACATTGAAAGTTACAGGTTGCAAGGACGCGAACCTAAAAACCTTGGATTCATACTCTGGGCACGCCAACCACACCAGGTTACGCCCGGAACCAGTGATGACTGAAGTAGTTCCAAAGGCGGCACGAGACTTGGAACATTGTTCTTATTGAAAGGCGAGTATCCTCAACGTGTCTCCCAGTGAGACAGCGGTAAGTTTAAGGACCTACAACGCTAAAATCCGGGGTTCGATTTCTCGCGGTGTACACAGCAGAAAGCCCAGTGCGGCTTTGTTATAAACAAACAAACTCAATGTCTGAAACATTAGGCTATCTGTACGTAAGTCAGTGGGGGTTTGATATGAAATAAAAACTTATTTAAAATATCTATCTACATTAAACTTACCCTAAATATACCATAGAATTAAGTAGATTACGAACTTTCTTAATCAGTAAAATGACTTGCACAACTCGATGAAGATATATATTTTTTATAATGATATATATATATACACACACACACACACACACAATGTTAGAAATTACTATGGAAACGGTGAAGAAAATAAAAGGAATATATACAGAATATATCATCAAAGTAGTCACGTATCGATTATTTAAGCTTTCATATTATGTCCAGTAGTTGTATGAACCCACTCATGGCTCCCAGGATTGAAACATCGCATGAAAAATGAGTAAAAAATCAAAGTTTTGGCTGTTCAAGGATATTCTGAACAAAAATTACGCCAAGACTCCATATATCAATAGAAGCTGTATGCAAGTCTCTTTTATAACAGAAGTGGTCGGATTAGAAAACTGAAATCATCCAAAAGTACTTCAGTGTGTATTCTTTTTGAGATATAATACGGTCAAGTACAGACCTTGCTGTAAATGCAGGTATAAATGTTACTTCGAGAACAGTAACATAAGTTAGCACAAAATGGGATGTGAGATGTGAATCCAAGGTTTGACACCGGAGAGGAGAACACTAATATAGTAAACTTACAACAACTACACTGAAGTATGGTGAGGTATCGGCTTAAATTTGGGGCTGCCTCTCAACCAACCAACCTTGTCTGTGATCTACACAAAATCGATGGCACCCTAACTGCCGATAAGTACATGCAGATTTTGATCCAGCAAAGAGACTCTCAATATTAGTGTTCGTGGAGCTGTATGAGTGTATGTAGCGGGGCACTTGGAACATTATTCCTTAATTATACATTGACGAACTGTATGGCAACATGAAAACAGGGTGTAACGTTCTGTGTAAAGCAAATATGGCAGCATGAAAACAGGGTGTAACGTTCTGTGTAAAGCAGATGGTGCAGATACAAAATAATAGAGAATTTTGCCACTTGTTCAATTCTGTTTTGTATTTTCTATGATCAAGTTTTGTACCAATAATAAATACGCCATCTAGCTGTCGTTGTTTATAACTCATCAATGTGTTTCCATAATTGTAGTAAAGATGTAATTTTGTTCCAACTCTGCGATTTATATAATGTAAATCAGCATGTCAAACGAAGAATCTTTAGTCTTACTTGAAACTAATGTGAAAAATCTCGTATAAACGATTTCACGAAACGTTCTCGGCTACAAAAAATTACGCCAAACTGTCTAAGAATTTGATAACGTGTGACTCAATACAACCACTTATAGGCCCGGTAACCTACGGGTCGCCCTTTCAGCTGTGGGGACGATATAATGTAACGGACAATCCCACTATTCGTTGGTAAAGCAGTTGTCCAAGAGTTAGCGGTTGGTCTTGCTGCCCTCTCTCTGGTCTATCACAGCTAAATTAGGGACGGCTAGCGCAGATGACCCTAGAATAGCTATGCGAAAATAATGTAGGGTTGTAGGCTTCTGTAAAAGGTCGATCTAGAATAATTACTTCACCAATGTAGTAGGCCCCCGGGCTCAATTTGCAGGTCGCGGGTTCGAATCTCCGTCACTCCAAACATGCTCGCCCTTTTAGCCGTGGGGATGTTATTATGTGACGGTCAATTCCACTATTCGTTGGTAAAAGAGTAGCCCAAGAGATGGCGGTGGGTGGTGATGACTAGCGGCCTCCCCTCTAGTCTTACACTGCCAAATTAGGGACGGCTAGCGCAGATAGCCCTCGTGCAGCTTTGCGCGAAATTCATAACAAACCAAACCAGTAGACCCCCGTCGAAACGTCGATTTTATATCGGTTTTTCCTGGTCTTTACTGCTCTTTGTTACATCAGATAACCATTTTTATGTGCTCTTAGACAAAAACCTTTGTAATAGGTCCGAGAGGTTAGTTTAGCATGTTTTATTCACACGTGAGAAATATTTAGAGGTCCTCTTTAAAAAAAAGAAAACATGTATATCCACTTTCTTTAACCACAGGACACCCTGTAGCCAAAGTTCCTTATTCAGGCACCTTTGTTCAAATTTGTATTTCTCTAAACAGTGTTACCGAAGCTCCGGGGATAGAACCTTTACTCACGTACCTGTCGTTACTTTACGGGACGACAGAAATCCCGCTGTCTTAAAGTTTTTGTATTGGGCAGCACGAAGAGAACGTGACTATGGTTAGCTTTCAATCTTGTCAAACGAGTCCACCTTCCTTCTGGTTTTTTTCCACCCCCTATCTATGCTTGAAGTGCGTGACACCGTTCTCTGTGTAGATTTGAAGGCCACTATTGTATCGTGTGTTTGTTCTTTTCACTTAGGCTGCCGAGAGGAAATAAAATGACAATGAAACCTTCTTTAATCTTTTATATCAAGCAAAACAGCAGGCAGGAATAATGGATATACTTTAGAATACTAAAAATCCTTAAGAATTCTAAAGGCTTAGTTAGTTCCGGCTTCCAGCAAGATCTCGAGAAAAAGTAATATTTATGCATAATTTATGATTGGAAAAAAAAAGGGGGGAGGATTTGGGCGTCATGATAAGAAACAAGCTATACGCAGTGTAGGGTTACGTTGTTCCCTAAGATCTGGGCGGAAAAACCCATAGCCATGTTACATAAGAGCGAATTACTATGTCAAAGAAAAAAGAAGCTTTAGCAGCTGATATATCTAACAGAAACAAAGATTAACGAAATACAGTTTTGTAACGACGTTAAGGAATATGTTGAAGGTTAAAGTAAATACGTAAAGTCACAAACAACATGTACTGGCAACTAAATAGTCATTTATATGGAAAATAGAAACGAAGAATATAAACAATACACCAGCATCTTGTATTTGCTTTTAAATAGATGGTTTACCCTATTTTGTATTTGCTTTTAGATAGATGGTTTACCCTATTTTGTATTTGCTTGAGAATAGATGGTTTTGCCCTATTTTGTATTTGCTTGAGAATATAGTTTTGCCCTATTTTATGATTGTGAAACATTGTTGCTGGCGCCCTGTATTATTTCTCACAATTCAGCCAAGTTATTTTGTCACCATTTGACCTTTGCAGCCATCGTAATATTTATATCGAGTCTTTGTGCCATTTTCATACAGTAGAAGTGAACAATCCCATAATAGCTAATTTTTATACTAATCTTATTCACTGTTACCATAGTTACTTGCAATATTGTATCCATAAGAGAACATATCTTTACCCACAATTGTATTTTTAAATATTTCAGACGACCAGGCCCCAAAAACAAAACACAGAATTTCGTCTTTAAAGAAATGACAAATATAACTAGGGTATAAAGTACAATCTGGAAATAAAGGGTTGAATCAACCCTAGTAAGAAAGATATCCGGCTAAGTAGGATCCACACAACGGTGGGGATGCACCGTCAATCAATTTTGACAACAACAAATTTCAAATAAGAGAACAAAAACAAGGAAGTAACAATGAAGAAAAACGATACATGGTATAGCCGTTAGATATGATCTCAATAATGCTCTAGTTACTACTATTTGTGTGAAATTATCTACATAAAAAACGTGTGTGTGTATCTGTTCTTTGTATGTTTCCACATTTCTTGATCAATCAGCACAGAACCTGATACAGGATGACACAAGGAAGGGCATGAGGGTGTGTGTGTGTACCCCCCATCTGATTTCATATATAATTTAGGAAAACTACCACATCAGCACAACTTGACACAGTGATACAGGATGACACGAGGAAGGGCATGAGGAGGGGGGGGGTGTACCCCCGTCTGATTTCGTATATAATTTAGGAAAAACTACCACATCAGCACAACTTGACACGGGGAAGGGCATGAGGGGGTGTACCCCCCCATCTAATTTTATATATAATTTAGGAAAAATTACCACATCAGCACAACTTAACACAGTGATACAAGATGAGAAAGGTCATGAGGGGGGGTTGACCCCCATCTAATTTCATGTTGATATAATTATTGATAACAGAATGTCTTTCTATTCAGTACTGGTACCTTTATGTAGTTTTATTGCACTTTTAATGTTTATTATGTTTAAGAAAATATTAAAGCACAACTTCCTATTCTTTGTTACAAATGAGTTTTTATTTCACCCCTCCAACGGACGAGTACTCCAGCTAGTATCCCAATAAAACTGATAATACTTTGAAATAAATCATCTTTACTCCCCCCCCCTCCTCTCGTGAGTAACCCCTTAAAGAAAGGTGTGATTTATATTACTATCGGTGTTATTGTAGTATAAATAGCAGATAGGCATCATTGCAAGATGACATTCTCCCACAGCTTTTATGTTTAAATTCGTTTATAAGCGACTAAGCCTTTTTTTTTTTAATACTGAACACAACAACCATCTAACGACTGAGACTATACATTATTGGGCGGACAGATGTACGAGGCATGCTTGGGAGGAACCGACAATGTACACGAGAATCTTAATTTATGGACAATAGGAACACTCTTAATTTAAAATAAGGTGTACCAAACTTATTCATCCAACAATAAAACTTCGTAAAAACAAAGAAAAATCCCCGAAACTTTGCATTAGTTATAGTTTCAAATCTCTCATTACTAGGTGGCAGTTCAGTTGCATCAACGCAGGAGAAAATAAAATGAAGTTTATTGTTTGTTTGTTATGAATTTCGCGCAAAGCTGCACGAGGGCTATCTGCGCTAGCCGTCCCTAATTTAGCAGTGTAAGACTAGCCTTCCCTCTAGTCTTACACTGCTAAATTAGGGACGGCTAGCGCAGATAGCCCTCGTGTAGCTTTGCGCGAAATTCAAACCAAATTGCCGTGCTTGTTTTTGAGGCAGCGAGTCGTGAACCTTGAATTATTGATTAACTGGACATACTAACCACTGGACCAGGCCCAGCCTTCATCCCTTTTCGTTTTATGACGTTATTTTTGGATGAATAATTTTGGTACGTTCTTAATGTTTGATAATTTTGTCATCGCTAAGACCCTACAAATATATGTATGTATATACATATATATATAGTTTAATAAAAAATACAATTGTTAACGGATAGATACAAAAATCCACTTAAGTTTACTTTAACCTTGGATTATACATTAAAATACCCCCCCCCCCAAAAAAAAAACTACAAAAAAAGCAGAATGGATAAATAAAACAGTGTGGTATTAGAGGTATCTGATGAAATGGGACCACATAGAGATTGGGGGATACACCGTTTATTAGATTTAACTTCCATCGCAACCCGTACACGTAAACGTAAAACTAGATCGAAGGAGTTAGGAGCAGATATACATGCTGAAACTAAAACTATTTTTCACCTCATGAAACCTTTTGTGGAAGTAGTTAACACATAAACAATGATAACATTATGGAGAAATGGGGGGGAAGTAAAAATGAATCTAGTAATTTTCACTGAAAATGGTAATTTTTTTTATATCTGGGGGTGTTTTTTTTACACCTTTTAAAGGGCGCAGGTTAATCGATAACACAAAATATTCCTCGCACTTTAAGCTGTCGGTGCGTTATAAGAGTGACAGTCAAGCCCTTAGCGTGGATAGGGTGCTGCATACTGCCTTCCCTAGTGCACTATCCGAATAGTTTTTTTTTTAAATTATATATGGGTACATTAAAGTGGGTTTCCCTCCCATACCTACGTGCGAACAGTAAAACTGTTTTATTGTTTTTT